>NC_092859.1:94795808-94798143 GCF_032062135.1 Pyxicephalus adspersus
GTTTGGGATGTGAATACAAGTAATATAATTACATGATGTTACTGGCATCATTAAGAAACATTATATATACTAAGAAAATTAGAAGTTTTACCTCTCAAAATGGCTTGGAAAAATGGCCGACATTGAATCAAATATGCCAGTTTTTTTATCCTTTAATTGACTAATGTTAGGGGTGGAAACATTGCCATGTGTTTTGTTTTTTTTTGAACGTTACATGCACTTTGCCACCCCTGCTACCTCCATGGACCTAAACTGATTCTACTTTCAAATGTAGACAAGTAATTGCAAGCTGTAAAACACAATGGGATGCTTGGTTTATTTATCAGTTATTTTTTTGTGAGTATAACATTCTTCATTTACTATTGGAGTAGGCTGTGGATAAAGAGGGATGGAAATTAAGGAATGTGCCACTTTGATGGCAAATGATATGTCTTAGAGCATATATCCAATCACACCAAAAACCTGGCAGTTTAGTATAGCTCTTTGTTAGTGGGATCTTTTTGTATTTATGTTTTTTATGGTTCTAGGTCTGTGCACTGCTGTTGCCTTAATGAAGTGACCCTGTCTCCTAAAACTCATCATCATTATGTATGAGTATTTAGGCTAACTCAACCTACTTAGCTCCACCATAAACAAAAATATAACTTTTGCCTTAGCTCGTTCTTTAAACATCATTAGTAAAATATATTAGAAATGAAACCATACCTAAATTCAGTTTACGTGTTTCTTGCAATTATGGCATGTATATTACACATAACTGTATGATTTAAATTGCATAGTACAAAAAACATATACAACTTTTCAGTGATACACCATTACAAAATAGGCTAAGCTAGAAATAAAAAAAACTTTACATCCATATTCTTCAAATTTTCAAGGATTTTTACATAAAAAGCAAAACAGCTGAATACTGTTCTTGAAGAGTTTTGACTTTCAGCTGTCACGTGATAAAGGTTGAAAGTTTCCCCAATAACACTATGCATACAATACATGATACCAGATTTCTAAAGATGCTACTGCCACTAATACACTCTGCCGTCAGAGGACAATGAGAATTGTGAGGTGACATTTCCTTATAATGATGAAGGGAACAGGTTGGCAAAAAGAACTTAGAGAAGTAGACAGGTCTTCTTAGGAGCACTTGTATTAGTATTCCCTTTACATTCAGAAACACCATACCTCTTTTTTACAGAAAATAATGCAAGAGGGGAAAAAAGATTAACAGCTGGGGATTGCAGCTACATTCTCAGTTATGTAGTAATGTGGTTTTAATCTTCCATTGCAGCTGTTGAACTCTAACCACATTCATGAAATCTTGCTTGCTTTCTTTTGACAAGACATTTTGATATTCAAAGATCACAATGGCCTTTTTTTCACACAATGTCATCTGAAAGCTATTGCTTTGTAATTCAAACACAAACGTTCACAAAATCCCATTGGCTAGTGTGGCAAAATGTGTTCTAAACCATTTTTTTCTCCTACTGACTGAAGTCCATGAACCTTCTTTTACCTTTCTCTGCCTGTATGTTTTCAGCTCCAAGTTAAAGCAGCATTCATACTCAGTAGGGCAACATATCACTGGTGGCAACATCTCATGGGGAAAGGCCTGATTCGAAAGGAAGAGGCTCATACTATCTATTTTCTAGTTTTGTACAGAATGGTCAGTCGTAGCTTGCTTTTCACATAAACATTTTTAGTTAATATTTTATCAGCTATATTATCTGAAATTGTTCACAACTGTATTATTGTAATTTAAGTTGCATTATTTAACTAATCCATGATTAACAACCCATCATCTGATAATGTATCTAAAGTTAGGTGCATGCTGTGAATATCTGATACTTACAGGTAATTGTTCTTTCAACCAATGATCATAGTAATCCCCCTGACTTTCAATGACTTATTCTTCTTACTACATTTAGAGAACGGTACCAACTTTTAAAAGGGGTACTATTAAAAGTCAGCATTTACTTCCTGAATTGAGATGCAGACTCAGAGAAGCCAGAAACCCTGATTCAAGCTTATCAAAGCTTACAAAATTATTTGTAAGCTTTGTAAGGTGATTTGCATTTCATTATTAAAAGGTAAAAATTTTCTGAAAAATTATACTGTTACATTATAACATGGCAGGCAAGTTGAATGTAATGCAAATTGTTTGCAAAGACTTTTTTTCGACATATATGAAGTTTAGAGATATTGGGTTGATGTAAATAGTATTACCAGAGGGTGATGTATGCACATATAATTTGTGCATACATGTTATTTATATATGTACCAAGAAGAAGCAGTATTTTTTTGTTTGCAAATGCTGCACTACAAACCATATGTACATCCA
>NC_092859.1:94798927-94800448 GCF_032062135.1 Pyxicephalus adspersus
TTTTTTTGCCTTCCTCCAAATCAAATCTGTCTATAGGGTTTTTATCTGAGATATGTTATGTTTCTAGTAATTGAACTTGATGGACTTATGTCATCCTTTTGTCAACCTAACCTACTATGTAACTAGGTAGTCAGTCCTACACTTTCACAGGGGTAACAATCATGATAACAATATTGGTTAAAAGCACGACTTACCCTACAATAAGACTATTGTGTGCTTTCTAACTGGATGAGCTGAAGTGCCAATCCTTTAGATTGCCTGATGACAGAATTTCAATCAATTTGCAGTTTATATTTTAATATGGCCTCAGGCAGCAGGTGTGTTTGGTCAAAGGTTATCTAGATAGAAATTCTTTCCACATTGAGGAATTCTCTTGATTCTCTGCTAAGTTTATTTTACAAACTGTTAACTGGTGGGATGCGGGATTTCTGATGCGCTTACATATGCCTCATTGTAAATCTATATTTCAAGGATATAATATTGACTTCTAACACTCATTCATTCCCTTGTCTAAACTGTCATTTAAATAATAAGAAGGCATACAAACATATTCAAGGACAACATGAATTGCTGTTCTTACCATGTATTTGTTCAAAAGCTGTTTCACACGTAGGATGTAGTGGAAGAAATAGTACAAGGAGTATAATGGTATAAAATGCTGTATGATGTGCTGTAAAACACATGTGTTGAACTGTTGTCTTAATGTGGTGGTGCACTATTTATAATGAATATCTCCACAATCATATAACATGCAAGAATGTTGTGGTAGTGCTTGCGTTATTGTATGTATTGAAAATGAAAGGTGCCATTGTGCCATTTCTAGTGAGATTTACCCTTACTTTCTGTCCAGGAGACAAAGTAGAAAGTGGGTAAATATCTCCACAAAAAGGGGAAATCCCAACTCTAACCGGTGCTCCTAAAGCAAGAGTCCTATTTGTGACATCACCCATGCATTTTTAGCAGCTATAAAACATTGCATTTCTTTTCTCTAACAGTTGGGTGTCCAGAACAATTAGATAAACAGGTCTCTGTACAGGAGACACAGCCAGAAATACAAACTTTGATAGAGGTTGTAACCTGTTCATCTGCTCTCCAAAACTAGGACAGAATGTTGGCTTAAGTTACACTTTCATTCTTAAAATAGACTTTTTAAAATATTTATATAATTAAATATGGTCACATAGAGTTAACATATGAAAACAATATGCTACTACAACACAAGAAGAGTTGTGTCAAAACTCCTGAACAGTATCAAACTGCAAATATAGAATCTACTTGCCAGTGTAACATTTCGCCTCCTCTCATCATATAAAGTGGGAATTCTATGACAAGACAGAAATGTGGGCAGTAGTGAAAAATAAGCCTACAACCCCACAGCAAAAGCCTTATGCTCTTTCTCAAAGACTGTCAAAAAATAAATAAATAAAATCAAGCAAAAGGAGAGGTAAAAGTACTGACATGACCAACAGTTGTTATTCCTGATGAAGTCTTCTCCTCCAGATGCAAAACATGTACTCTTGT
>NC_092859.1:94801983-94836763 GCF_032062135.1 Pyxicephalus adspersus
GTTCTCAGTGATCCCCAAGGGGTCATCATTGTCTGCTGGGTTCAGTCATTCTACCATTGTTCAGTCAGTCTAGCATTGTTAGAACAGACCTGACATTGGGAGACTATGTGAGCTAGTACTGATTGCCTGGTGTTGGTAGTTGCAGTCACAAACCTGACACAATCATGTAGATACCTGTCGCATGACAAATAGCTGAACACCTGAGCTGCAAATTCATTCTGGGTCAACGATTCAGAAAGTATTAAACGAGAAATGGCAGCTGGTCACAGTTTTTTATATTTTACTTTTAGTTCCACTTTGATCAATGTTTTTTTATTTTTTTGTTTGTTTTTTATATTTTACTTTTAGTTCCACTTTGATCAATGTTTTTTTATTTTTTTGTTTGGTTTTTTTTTTTTTTGTTTTTTTTCTGATTTGTTGCTTTATTGGCTGTTTATGCTATAGTATTTACTAGCATTGTACTAGTAAATAGGGGGCTGCAAACTGTGTAAAGGACGGTTGGTTCTCATACTACAGGTGTACCTTATTAAGGAATTTATTAGACTGAAACAGAAGGCAACTACTAAAGTAAATAAGAATGTTTTAGACCAAAAATCAAGCTGAATGTGGGAGTGAATAAAACATTGTTTAATAAACGACTTGCCCAGACCAATGCTTAGTTGCATGAGGAATGCTGCATTGGTTCCAGGGACACAGTCTTAGGGACTGAGTCACAAAACAGATTTCCTACTGACAGAAGAGAATATTTTATGCTGCTCTATCAAGTTATTAAATTCAAATAATATTAAAGTCTTTTATTAAAGGGGAACTAGAGACATAATTGACTTGTATTAGTTTACATTACTTGTGTATTAGTCAGGACTGTGTGTTAATATTACATTTTTTAGTGTCCTCTACCTAAGAAGTAGTTGGTTGGAGTTTGAGTTCGGCGCTTAGGCTAAGTACACATCTCATCTGATAATTGCCCCAGGGCTGATATTGGGCGAGAATCTAGCGTGTGTACAGCGCTCGCCATTCATCATTCATGGATCCGTCCTGGCTAATTAACAACTGGTGAACTTCGAATAGTCGAAGTGAAAGGGAGAGAGTGCAGTGGGGAGCCGCTCCATCTTTCTACCCCTCCCCTCCCCATAGAGCAGAACGGCCCTGTATGTTCAACGCTCGTTCATGCGTCCTGCAGTCTTTTGTCGTTGGAAAGGATCGTGAAAGATCTAAAAGTTTAGTTATGAGTTTACATGTGCTTATGGGTGTTACTAGATAAAAGTCATGGTCATCAAGAACACAGCTAATAAAGCCTGGTTTTGATGTTATGCCCGGAATACCCACAATGGAATGGGGACAGGTGAGTATCAACTGGGTTTAGTTCCACTTTAAATAGTAAGATGGTCTTAACAGCATTTGTGCAGGAATTCACTCTCCTTCACTGTACCTCCACCAATATCTCATGATAATATTCTCACATCACACAGCATGGCATATGTGCTTGAAATGTCACTCTATCCATCACCTTCTCATTGGTGGTTTTGAATAATTTCAGATATTTATAACAGTAACACACATCTCATGAATTGGTGCATTGTAGTGCTACTCATTCCGAATAGCATCCCATTGCACCTTCTAATATTCACTGCGTTGCACTGAAGGGCTAAACACTATAATGCAATGTTTTGTGGTGCTGAAAATATCAGATTCAATTTCTGGACTATTGTGCAAAATTAGGAAGCCAAATAAAGTAAATAAGCTGCCATAAATAGCACACAGCATTATGCATAAATATGAATAGGGCCGCAGACTGCAGAAAGAATACAGCCTGCTGAATAGACAGTGATGCAGCAGAAAGGTAACATCATTGCTCTGTTTAGGTTGCTTTCTCTTGTTTCTTTTTATTCATTTGTTTTAAGTAATAATGTCGCATTTATAAATACAGAGTTGCAAAAGTTTGCGTCTTTATACCTGCATGATGTTAGGCTTTAAAGCCACCTTTGTACCACAAATAGTAGCCCATTGATTGTTTCACTATTCCATGAAGAATATGAATGAGAAAATCTTGTTCACCCAATGAATTTTTGGCTTCTCTTTTATCCGATCTGTCACTCATGTTTGTAAGGAAAAGGAAGGGCAGTGCCATGGCCATTCCATTGAGCACAAGTCACACTAACAAATCATTTCTCCAAACTATTAACATACAAAGGACTTGCTTAAACAAAGGAAATCTGATAGCTTTATCATGTTTCAGTTGTGCATTTTATCTCGAGGGCCTTAAAAGTTTCAGATTTTGCTAATAATTTGTAGCCAAAAATTGTTCTTACATCTGGATATTTGTAACCCTTAAACACTTTTTGCTTAGACACCTGTTACGCTGATAATACTTTTTGTTTTTTACAGATTTCAATTTATGCTGGATTGTTTGCTTTAGGGCTGTCACATGACTGTAGAGATTTTACCTTGTTTACATCTGTGTTTGTAAGTTGGGTGCTACTTTATTTTGCGTGCAGCTTCTGAATGGAGCAACTAGGTCTGCTAAGAAGCGCACACCTTTAATGTATATGCATTTTTACATATATGTCAGTGAATTTTAATAGAACATTAGAACTTTAGAGTTTTTTTCTCCTGCCTTTATTTTGCCATCCAGTAACCCCCCCCCCCCCCCCCCCTTCCCTTTCCTCATCAACATGCTAATTACATTTTTCAAAATATCTGATTTTCACTTCTGAAGCAGTGAGCAGGCATTTAGGAGGAACAAATATCCAAAATTGTTGATAGATGGATGTGAGTGTAAGGGGGTGGGCATTCCTTGGTAGATTGCTTTTACATGTAGACCACCACAGATAACACCCACATGTAAAGTTAAAACTCCATGATTGAAAAGATGAGTCAATTTCATTTAAAACTCATTCAGCATGTAGATTCATTTGTAGTGACTTACTGGTGAATATCACATTTGCTAATTTATAAATATGCTAGGTGCTTGTCTCAGGATTTAGTATATTCTGACATTCTGACAAATAATTTAGGGATCCGAATGAAACGTAACCTAGTGCTAAATGACCAATTGGAAATGACTGCAATGCATTTCAATGGTGTAGAGCACAGCTAGGTTCTGCAAACTGGTCCTTCCCACTGCCCTTTCTATAGAATACAATGGCACTATGTGTACAGCACTCATTCATTTCTCAGTCATTGGAAATGATCACAAAAGATTTTTTTCCAGCAACAATCATCTGACATTCATTTCAAATCTGTACAGGGGTTAGGCCTAAAGCCACATACAAATGTCCTATAAATGACAGATAATTGATTTCAGAAACAATCCTTTGTGATCTTTTCAGTGAGCGATAAATTTATTACTGTACTCAAAACGCCATTCTGTTCTATGAAGAGAGGAAAGGACAAGTCCTTCTGCTCCCCCCATATAAACGCACTGACATCATTCCCAATTTGTCATTCGGCAATCAACCTTATTTACCCAAAATGAGCACAAATATTTAACTCAGGCATTTATTATTTGATGTTTATATTTAGCTTTAGATGCCCCTATAAATGTATTGTGTCCATTGTATGTTTCCTCCACAGGCTTCTTTGCCTCTTTCAATTTTTGTGGTTAGGGTTAAACTTCCATTGACTTTTCACGACTTATTTTACACTAATGTCTGATATATTATGTGTTTTCATTAGTTTCTAACCTTTTATTGTTATTCCAATATAGCTGTCTACCTATGCACTTGCCTGCCAGATTCTGAAATTGAATTCTACATCTAATATTCCTGGCCAATAAATGTGAGGACACCTGTGCACACTGGTATTTATTACTACATTCTTAGCATGCTAGAGATTTCCAACTTTTAGTTTTATATTTATTCTCAACTAGCAAAGTGAGAAAAATATAAAGCCTTGCAGTGTGGCACTGCAAGAGTTAACAGGTCATATAGGTCTGGAGGAAATATAAAAAACTCTTTTACTTATATTATTCCCTTATTCTTGTTTCTTTATAATCTGGCCAGTCACCTACAATCCCTTCCCTAAAGCACATTGTGCTGCAGTTTCAGGCTCTGATATCATCCCCTATAACGCACTACCAATAGCCCTGCATTGTAAGTCAGGATACCAGGGAATGCCCACAATCCAGAGCTTCGGAGAAGAGAGAAGCATTTTGGGCACTGGGGGTGTGATGGATAAGACAAGTCAAATTTCTTTTTGTGATATTTTAAATCTTTGATTTTACCTTTAAGTTCTTGAAAGTGCCACTGGGTAGATGTAAGAGGTGTCAGATTCCATTTACAAGGAGATGCCTTTTACAGCGGCCATACTGTCAATATAGGCAGTAAGCAGTAAAAGTTAAGTCTATTGTTAAAAAAACCTTCCTCATCGTCCTGTGATATTGTTATATTTACAAATGAAGCTATGCTATTCAAAGCTGCATGATCACAACCCAATGAGACCATGGCTTTGATGATCAATAAAGCTTTGTGATTATATACAGCTGCCGGTGTACCTCTTTCAAGGTCACTCATTGGGAGTTTATTAAAGAATACAGGTCTGTGACAAGGAACTACCCACACCCTAAACACATTTTCGAAATTTCTCCTGATTTCCTAAACTATCAATAAAGCAAAAACTACAAATTTCTGATTTTTTTTCTACTGACCGCTTTTATCATCCACCCATGTATGATTCATATGACTGCACCAATAAAATCTGACCTTAATAAACAGCTTTCAAAAACTGTTAGAAAAGGAATTATATTGAACACTATGTATGTTGCTCCTTTTTTTACTCTTCAGTTCATTACAAAGAGACATAAGTTGGATACTTAGTGGCTGCTGTACAGAAGATGTTCTATAGGAAAATTTTCTTGATTTTCATAGAAATCAATTAGATAGAATTATTTACTTTTTATCCCATTATAGTCACTTTTCTTTCAACAGCCGCACGAAAGTGATGCAACTATAGCTTGACATTATTTTCTATTATAATGAGGCTCTGTCCAAGTAAAGAAAAGCTGTTTGTGGAGAGTTTATATCACTTTGTAGCAAGTATGGCAGCTTGGGCCCCATCCAGGCGGAATACATGTAAGTGCCTGCACTGTCTGTAGAGCTTAGCTCTCTGCTATTTTTCAAATGATTCTGGTAATCATATACAAAATCTCTTCTCACTATTAATTCCATAGCTAGCATTGCATTTTAATGTTTATTGGTTGGGTATCTGCACTGCATTAAGTTTTGCCGAGGAATGTTCCACTCTGCATTGTATCATATTGCATCACAGCTACTAAATGATAAACTACATTTTTTGCATATACATATATATTTATGTGCAATGTATTTCTAGTGTAAAAGTAAAAGTCCATCTCCATTAATCAACTCAATTGCGTGACATAATACACCCAGCTACTATTACCACAAACCAAAAGAGAAGTTTAAAGCTGCTTGGCTGTTTGAAAATTACACAGTGAAGTACAATGTGCCATAACAGTCCTGGCGGTGTGGACAACTTAAAGCAGGCAATGTTTAACTGGGTGTGCGCACTAAGATTGACATGCAGATCTTACCAACAACAGGCAGCTATCAATGAAATGTATATAATTCTTCTAACAGGCCTATATTGTCAACAACAACCAGGAGATAGGGGTCAGTTACAGTGGAGAAGATAACTAACCAGTTGACCACCTACAGTGTCCCTTTCCGGACTCCTGAACGAAGGGCTCTGGATGAATGCGGTAGGTCATGCAGCCTGGATGGAAAAGTCAGCAAGGATGGGTACTCCTACCCTTGCAGCAGCCTATGCCCCAGTGCCTTACCCCTCCAAAGGAAGGGAATAATGCTGCTTTGGTGTCAGTGGCCAAACAGGGGTTCCCCCACCATTGCAATAGACTGTGCCAATGTACCTCTATTCACGATAGCAGGGTGAATAACAGACTTCATTCAGAGAAAGGCCTACCACATCTCTGACATCTCTGGCCAGTTTTTCTCTCATATGCCTGACATCATCTACATTTGCCGTGCAGAACTCTAGATGACCCGGCAGATATATAGCCATCAGGTGGTTAAATAGTTTGTAGTATACATGGCCTCTCTTAGCCCCATTTACATGTAGTCACACAAAGATGTTTACGTTTTGGAGATTCTACATCCTGGTGAGTCAAAAATGTATTCCAGAACATTTTCATAAGGACATTTTCACAATTTTACCAGTTGACTGGAGATAAGCTTATATTTTTAAAGCAGTATCATCTTTTCATTTTCCTAAAATTCTGGTAATTCTGTTGGTTTGTCTTTTTTTAGTATCTTTATTACATAATTTCCTAAAGAAGTGCTGCTAGAATCATGTTTGTGTAGACTTCTAAATTTACAAATATTTAAATAACCTGAATCTTATCTTTGCTTTGATAAAACATCTGCCTGACCGTCATGATAAATTATGGCTAAGTAACAAAAGAAATATAAATCAAGACTACTGTAGCTTAAAGGCAAGTAGCTATGTCTGTTCTATTCTAAGTTCTATTCACAGGGTGGCTGTCAAATTCTGTATGAAAACCCCATTCCAATTAATCTTCTTGAACCCCATATTTGGGGTATCCTAATACTAAATGTTAGCCATTTTCACTGTATAAAGGCAAGCTACTGTCAAAAAACAGATCCAGGGTAGCCCGGCACTTTCATGAGGGACCTAACACCTTTTAACAGGACCATGCAGGGGAGAGGCTGCTTTTCTTTAAATGTTTTTTTGTCTGCATCCATACCCACATAATCGGCTGATAACACCATGGAGGCTCAGCTTTGTTGTTCCTGGTTTACACTTGTCTCAAGCATGTCATGCTACAGAGATCAGATAGCCATAATGTCATAATGTGGTTATCTTATGTACCCAAATTCAGATGGATATTTTGTTTCTTGTGTCCAGCAGGCATGAATGATCGCATACTTTGTAGAGTTCCAATACCTGATGTTCTGTATTACTGACCATCTCTTGGCCT
This sequence comes from Pyxicephalus adspersus, assembly GCF_032062135.1. Taxonomy (NCBI): domain Eukaryota; kingdom Metazoa; phylum Chordata; class Amphibia; order Anura; family Pyxicephalidae; genus Pyxicephalus; species Pyxicephalus adspersus. The sequence goes on from NC_092859.1 coordinate 94,808,957, forward strand.
GGGTATCCTGCCTTCCATATCTTACTATTGTCCCTTATATATGATGGGCATTCTTGACCACAGCAGTTAACATTTGAATAATAGGGTATCATGGGGTTTAGAGCCCAAGCTACTTGATTATTCATACAAACCCACACTTGTAACATTAACCAAAGCTCTTTATGTAATGTAATGTACAGGTATAGTCATTTATTTTGTTACTTTCAGATATAATGTATATACACTGTCTCTGTATTACTGTTGTTAATGTGCTTTTTTACTGTTTGTTATAGAAAGTCTTCAAGAACAGAAAACAAATAGTTTTGTTTCCAGTGTTCACAATGTAACATTTGCTGAGTTGTTCTGTACATCATGATGGGTTATTGTTCCACACCCACAGAAGTTTCCACAAGCAATTCAGAAGAGAAAATTAATGTATTCTTCATGCTGGTACAAGCATAGAAGCTCAGTAATTGGAAGTACTGAATAAGCAAAGTGTTAAATCATACTTTAGGCCTCATTTTATCAAAATATACTTTAAATATAATTTTAAATGTTGGACAGTAATGTAAAAATAGTTTCAAAGGTTATTCATACTTAGGTCTGAACCAACAGCTTAAAATCACTCTCTTATTTCATATAAAAATTGACAGTGTATAAAATTGTAAAATCTTGGTTACAACATTGTTTTATTTTTAACTTTAAGGTTTTTGTCAATCTGGAAGTATTAGAAAAAAGTAACTCTATGGAGGAGAGGAGAAGTTGGAGTCCAAAAAAGATTTGGGGTGGATGAGAGTAGTTTAAAACTTTTTCACTTGAGTTCTCAAACATGCACATTTGTTCTAAGCAATAGAACTATAATGATTTTTAAGTAATTTATAATATAGGAAATACAGCAGATGAAGTAGGACACCAAAAAAGATACCTCAATATTAATATACTATCGTTAGTCAACAGCTTGACAAATCCCATAAAGCGTATTGTTAGGGCAAAGATATGTGCAGTGCTAGACATGACACACTGATTAAATCACTGGGGAGCCACAATTATCATGTAAAGTGTGGAGAACTGCGATAAAGGAATATTTTATCATAGCTTTCTGACTCTCAACACTGGGCCATTAGCTCTGCAAAACTAAAACAATCTTACTTTACCTGTTTTAGCAGGTATCCGAAATCCCATAGACTTCCCAAGTCCAGAATACCTTTACAATCCAGCTTTTTAATAAACAATTGATCCGCAAGCATGCATGTTTGGATTTCTGGAGCATACCTACTTATCCCTGTGGAGCAGAGAAGGAAATAGTTAAGCTACGTACACACTTCCAATAATTATCGTTGGTAAACGAACGATCCTGCACGATATCGGCGAACGATCGTATAGCAGATATTGTACACACAATAGATGTGATCGTTTGAGCGATACAGGAAGTGACGTGCACGACAGGAAGTGAACGAACGTTCGTTCATCACGCATGCTCAGACCATGGACGATCAATGAACGACCGTACACACGAAGGATGCTTAACGATCGTCGTCCAATCCGATCCGCCGGTCCGGTCGTTCATTTCCAGCGACTATTCTCGTTCGTCGGCGTCGTTGGTTACTTTTTTTACGAACGATTTTTGACCAATCGATCGTTCGTCATCCGTTCGTCGTTCATTTCCAACGATAAAAATTGGAAGTGTGTACGCAGCTTAAGAGGACATCCCATGATAGCTTATCTTGGGGAGATACAAGGTAGCTCGTCGGTTACAAATGGAAGAGACTTTAAATTATATGCAAAGCCAAAACCTTTTTTTTTTAGGTTTGGATAGTAAACACCCCTGCATGCTAATTTTTGCTTTCTCTGTACCATGTGGGGCTTTCACTCTTTCATATCACTCACTGTACCAGAAACATAAGAAGCCAGGAACAACAGTATGGGTTAATTTTCCCATTAGTTATGCAGACAGCAATAAAAACTCTAGAATGTATTTACATATCTTAAGGGTTCATTCATTTGAGTTTTAAAAGGAATTACTCAATAAAGGCAGGCCCATCAAGTTTCAGATTGAATCACTGAGCTGTACTAAATAGTTCACATAGGTATGCTCCCAAGTTCTCTATTATCATGGCTTTGTGGAATTCCAGCCACAAGAACCAGTGAAAATTTGTACTTGAGTGCTGCTGAACATTTCCTGGAGTAATTTAGGTGTTGGGTGCTCTTGTGCATGCGAGAGAGGGATTCAGATCGGACATAGTTATAAAGTAGTTTTATGGTCTTGTGACTGCAGCACACTTATAAAGAAATAAGCAAACCCCTCATCATGTTAATAGAAAAAAAAGCTCATGGGGAAAGCCCGGTCACAGGTCATGCAACTGACCTATAATTAATTGAGTGTTGTCTACACATCTTTAGAAAACATTCCTTAGGACACTGCACGCTGCAGCCTGCATTTTACAAATGGTAAAAATAATGCTGGTATAGATAAAAGAAAAACCACAAAATTTAGTGGAGAATTTTTGTGTTATCTGCTCTCTTTTGTAAATAGTATCTTACAAAGTAGTGAAAAGAGTACAGGTAACACATACCAACCTTACAAAGTTTTAATACCATCACATTTTGTTGTCTTTTTTGCTGACATGGGTTACTGCACTTTGCATACTGTCTATCCCTGTATTTATATCTTCACATGTGTATGCTTGCCCAAAGTTTGCCAGTTTATATAATAAAAAAGCATAATAATTGCTGTTGCCTTAGGCTCATATTTTTGATATGATGATTTAATAGCTGTAATGTCTTTATATTCTTTACATGAATAGGTAGGGATGGTAAACATGAACTGAATGCAGAAGTCAATACAATAGTATTGGTCAAGTGTGGTACTGGATTGCACCTGAAGTTTCTTTGTGAATATTTAAGATAACAAAGTAATACATACATTTGTAGGGGGCCAAATGTTTGCTGATTTTATTCTCTATACAATCTATATACAAAACCAGTAAAAACAAAAACAATAAAGTATGGTGTTATAAATATATAATGGATTTATTAAAACAGCAAAAAATGATAAACTAGAGAAGAAGAGTAATTAGGGTTAAATAAGGGTTATTAAGGTAAAGAATACTGTTTATCTGTTCTTATGTTGTTACTAATGTCATATGTGGATTACCTTTATATATGCACCTTTGATGTATATAAATTAAATATTTAACATTAGTTAATATTATGTAACAATGGTTAGACTGTAATAACAGCCACTCATGCTATGTAATCTATTACCCAGCTGTCATTTTAAGGCCTGTGGGTAACAGCAGCATGCAAACTTTGGTAAAGTTTTTAGGACATACCTTCTACATTTAAAATCCTGAAGTGGGTAAACTCACCTTTGTGTGGTCAGACATTGCCATCACTTGTCATTCTGCTATCTTATGGGCACTGATTAAATACCAAGTAGAAAATATATTAAAGCTAGGCATACACTAATAGATCACTGGCAAATGAATTGATTGTTTTAACACCAGCACAACTCAAAGTCTGTTCTAAAATGATTAATTAATTAAATGCAGCCACTGTTAGCTTTGTACCACTCAATGAAGTACAAAATTATGTGGCTGCTGATCTACCACTGCTCCCAACCTTTACCAATCTTTGTAGGATTACAATCAAAATTGATTGACAAAGGCCTGTTGCACAGTGTATACCTAGGATAGGGGTAGTTATCTGCTGACTCTAATCTAACAGTACACTTGGTCATTACATAGCTGCTGGTAATAATTGAACCATCTAGAGGGGATTCAGCTTTGTTAAAAAAAACACCTGGATAATTTGCTCTATAAATCTACAGTCCATTGTGTTATTATTCTGTGTCCCTGGTGAATTGGGTTTTCTTTTATGTGTGTTCCTAAACAGTTAAACAGATTGCTGCCATCATCATGTATTGTTTCATGTCCTGATATTGTAAGCACTTAAGATATTATACAGGAAAACAGGAAGCATACAGACTAATTGGTTAGCACTCCCCACCTTCTCAAGACATCCTAAGCCCATCCCAAACAAAAACAGACTTTCACCTATATTGCCATACACAAGGCAAATATTTGATGATTCCAATCTCCTGCTGAGAGACTTATAAGTATATAAACAGTTAAAGCACATATATATATATATATATATATATATATATATATATATATATATATATATATATCCTGTCCCTGTAATCAGCTCAAAAACATTAAGAGGATACTTAATGTACATTAAAATGTCTGGGATATCAATATATCTTTGAGAACACCAGATTTTTGCAGGTTCTCCAGAGTCTGAAGATGCTGTGGTGAATGTTAGGCTGTCTGCAACATCCTCCAGCATTAGGTATTTGACAGTGGATGAATGGTGGTCTTGGGTAGGGGTGCCATATCTATGGAGGGTCGCACAGACCTCTGCATGCTAGTTAACGGTAACATAACTGCTGAAAGGTACTAGCGTACTAGAATAAAACCCTAAGACCCACTATTCAACCTTGCAGTGGGGCCTGATTCTAGGACCTGGTGCAGGACAATGGCCTTCTTCATGTGTCCAAAATATGAAAGTAAATTCTGGAATATATATTATATTCCAATATATATATAATATATATATAAATGTATATATTGTTGTAATATCACCCTAACCAGTAATGGCTACTGTGTGTTAATAGATACTTGGGGCCACTGACAGCAGATCCACTTCTGACTAAACTCTGTCCATCTGATCTATTCTTAAGCTACGTACACACGGCAGATTTTTATCGCCCGATAATCGGCATCGGCCAATTATCGGGCGAAAATCTTCCGTGTGTACAGTCGGTGTCGTCCATCGTCCGGACGACCGACCTGCCGGATCCACGGACGATGGACGACAGCCAATCATAATGAAAGGGAAGGGGAGAGCGCGCAGCAGGGTGCCGCTCCGTCGCTCTCCCCCCTCGCCTCTCCATAGAGCATGAACGGTGCTGTATGTACAGCATCGTTCATGCATCTTGCAGCCCCTTGTCGTTGGAAAGGATCGTGAAAGATCCTTTCCAACGACAAAAATTGCAAGTGTGTACGCAGCTTTACTCTACTGTATGTTGATTAAATCAACTTCCCCTTTATATATTTGTGTGTAATACCACAATTGTGCAAGGATTTATTTCTATCCAATCTCAGGCACCCATTACCAGTCTGATCATGATGACTATTGTTCTTTAGCCAAAAAAAATAACCCTGATATAAAGCGGCTGACTGATTGGCTGTTCTCAGTCCTCCCATGGAGGGGAATACCTGTAACAGAAATAGCTTCCAGTGGTAACACTTCTTCCAGTGACAATTATCTAGGGGATTTCCCTTAATATACAAATTTTACTGTTGTGCCTGTGTGTGGAAATCTCCTTAAGGAGGTAAACAGAAAAAAAGAGAAAACAAATTTACAGGCTTCCAACCATTCCGTTCTCTGTACCAAAACAACAACAACAAAAAAGTTTTGTCTATAGATCCCCTACACACTGAAATCAGTGTGAAGTAATACGTTTTCTGCTAATATTATACCTGTGTGACAAGTCCTTTTGTAGGAGGAGGAGATGTACAGATAGTTTTAGGGGAAAATCCAGCATACTGTCCCCCAAAGCCACTCAGGAACCATCCTGCCAGATCATTGAACATCAAACACCCAGCGGGGTGCCTCTCCCTTCCCCAGAACTATACAAGGCTGTCTATACAACACTTATTCCTTCTGTCACTGGGAACTACCTCTGATGAATCCACTGACAACTTTACCAAACATACATAACTTAACAGTGCAGATTGTGTGGTGTCCCAGGGTTTCTCCAGAGGTTTCCAGGGGTTTCCTGAGGTGTGGCTGCTGTCTATACTATGATATATCCCTACCCCTGACCACCACTGTAAAATGATTCCTTAAAATATTTGAAGTGCTCATCTGGAGTAAAAAGTTTGATAAAGTCTGCTGTATAGGACAATATATATATATATATTGGGCAATGTCGGTGACAGTCTTTTTTTATTCGGAAGGTGGTTAGGCTCTTATGCTTTGAAAAGGTGGAGAGTATTATCATTAACTAGCATTTATATTATGCAGCGCTTTACAAAGTTCATTGTCATATCACTAACCATCCCTCAAAGGAGCTCACTATCTAGTGTCCCTACCACAGTCATATGTCATTACCACAGTCTAAAGCTGCGTACACACTTCCAATTTTTATCGTTGGAAATGAACGACGAACGATCGATTGCTCAAAAATCGTTCGTAAAAAAAGTAACCAACGACGCCGACGAACGAGAATAGTCGCTGGAAATGAACGACCGGACCGGCGGATCGGATTGGACGATGTATATATATACATGTATACACAATAGATATAGGGGGTCAGTGTATATATATATATATTTATTTATTGTATACATATAGGGGGTCGGTGTATATATATACATGTACACACAATAGATATAGGGGAGTCCCCCAGCAGGTGTGTAGCAGTGACAGTGATGGTCCGGTGCTGGTATAGTGCTATGGCTCCCCTCCTCCCCCCGGCTGGGTGTGTGGTGCGGGGCGTGTCCCGTGTCAGTGCTCAGTGTACAGGCTGCACCGACACACCGGGGAGGAGGGGGCACTGATTCTGGGGGTGCACACACATCACTTACCGCTCTCATACAACATGGGCTTAGAGAAGGAGAAAGCCGACGCTCGGATCTTCATGGATGACGATGAGTTCAACCGCTCCGATATGCCAATGCTGACAGAGAAGACGTATGAAAGTAATCCGCCGAACCGGGACCCTCACAATCTGAACAGCCACCTCCAGGTAACGGGGCACTGACAGGGGGGGCAATACAGCCTGGAGGGCACTGCCAGCACTAATCTTCCTGTATCCTAAGAACAAACTACAGGGCTCCAGCTTCAGATTTAGGACATAAAGTATACTTGTCATACACTGATATATTTCTGTACTAGTGGGGAAGGGGGGGCGAGTTCTGCTGGGACCTGTAGTTTACCCAAGGCTGCAATACTTCTGTCAAAGTGAGAGTTCTGCTGGCACATCATAAATTACAATGCTAGAATCATAGTGGGGTCTGAGCTCTGCTGGGACTTGTAGTTCTCCTGCCACATTCTGCAATATTGTATATTAGAGGATCTCAGTCCTGGTAGGTGTAGTTTGGTCACCCAGGCTCCAGTATCTGTCAGTCCTGCTGATAATGGTCTGTGTCTTTGTATTTCCAGCTAGGATTTGGGGATGTGATCGCAGAGCCGGACACCACACACAGCTTTGACAAGGTTTGGATCTGCAGCACAGCTCTGTATGAAATCAGTAAATACCTCATCTACAAGGTGCTCACCGTGCTCCTCGCCATCCCGCTGGCCTTCGTCATAGGACTTCTCTTCGCCATCCTCAGCTGCCTGCACATCTGGTAATTCACACATTGGATTTGACTTTATTATATATTTTGGTTGTCTCATTGGGCTGCTTGTTATTATTATTTTATGTGCAGATACATTTATTATAGTATGTGCTGTTTACAATTTATCAGCATGTCCCATATGTGACCACATTCCTCCAGGCCTGTCCTAGTGATACAGCAATGGGGTTCTGTGTGATCTGATCCCATAGAAAGTGCGGAAATAAGCACTGGAGAGTTATTATAAATGGTATTGTATTCTATTATTATATAGATTTTTTTTGTATTTATATATTCTGGTTGTTTATTTGTAAATAATACTTTACACAAACTTTTACATACAATTCATAGCACTTTTACTGACTGTAACTGACTCAAATTAGTTTTAAGGAAAAGTCAGAGAAAAGTCATGTGTGTCGTAAAAATTACACACTGCTATACATTCTCACATATCATGTACATTGCAGAACATGCTGGGGAAGGGCAGCTATACAGTGCAATAGGAAAGATGTCAATGCCTGGCACCAAGTAGAATATATATATGTAGCTGGTCCAGCTAACATGTAGCAAATTACTTTTAAGGAATCCATTCCAGGTTTGCTGGATCACCCAAGCTTCACTGGCGAAAGTGTATCCTCTCCAGCTTTGGAAAGCTTTAATAAATCAGGGCCATTGTGAAAAAAAGAAATGTTCTTACCTGCATAGTTGTTTAAGGTTCTTACTTTAAATTAAGGAGACAGAAGAGGGTAGGTATGGCAGCCAGGCAATGGGCACTTTCAGAAAGAGAGCTCAGCAGTAGTGACCTCCATGTTCAATCACAATACACCTGCTGTGAGATATATGAGAAGGCCGCCATTGATGGACTCTTTCTGGTTTTGCCTGGCATTGTTGAGCTTTAGGAAATCACAGACCCAGAACAGCCCTGTGACAACTAAAGTTTCCCAAAAATTTGGAGTTTCCTATTTTTGTGAGAACACTGTGAGAGTTGGGTAGACACATACCCAAAATGTCCCTGGCATTGTAGGCCACACTAAAAACATAAATTGGTAATTGCTGATATTTTTTATTCTGCTTATATTTTGCCTTTTTTGATTCCCCCCTCCCCTCTTATCAATGTGTTAGGTACAGTATTTGTACTGACTACCTTATTCTAGACCGATACATGATCAGTAGGCCTTTGTGCTTCTCTGTGTAATGTGTGCAGATTATTACTGGGGGAGACCAGCAATACTTCGCTCAGCCATGAACTCCAATGTATGCAGTGGGCTGGTTCTAGAAAAGAGGTAAAAAAATAACTTTGTAGACCATCCTAGGTAATGCTCACATGTAATTATTATTATTTATATATAACTAAAATTCTATTAATGAAAGGAGCAGACTAGGGACTGTCAGACTGAGGAGGAAAGGGCTAAAAAATGTCCTGCAGCCCAGAAGCAAGACAAGCTCTATCTTCTGTGCTGCAGCTTCTTTTGCACACTGTGAGAAGCCCATAGTGTGCACTGTGATCAGACTCAGTGGAGGTACAACTGTCTGAGACTGAAGGTAAGTCTGAAGTTCAACTTGATATCTGTGTTCAATTCAATTAATTGAAGAACCCCTTAACCTGATTGGTTGTTGGAAATTAATACGGTGACTTCTTGCACTTATAGTAGTAAATGTGTAATTTGAGATCTTCTAATATCCCAAGTTCTGAATACATTTTTGGGATATAACAAGTAATGACAGAGAGGATGTGTGGAGTCCTGGAGTACAACATTTATGATCTCAGTTATTAATGATTCTAGTGATAAGTATGGAGTATACACTGGTATTAAAGTGGCAGCAGTCTTGTGGCAGCATTCTCTATCAGCTTTCACTATGGTGTTCCACGTCCAGTTGAAGCTGCAGGAATAAATGTGTATTTAATGCTGATCCCCAGACAACCCCTCTTTACCTCACCACTGGCAAAATGTCACCTAAAGCTAAGACCCAAACTCCAAAACCCCTAATTCCCAAACTGAGGTTCTTCTCAATGGCTGTGTTTCGGGGGTTCATATTACTCCCCGCATGATGTTTGTACTTCTTATTCAGACTTCAGAATGGACACTACTGTCCTTTCACCCCGTTAGGTGGCCAGTGTGTGCCGATGTTGCAGGGGATTACAGAGAAGTCAGAAAAAAAGTGAACAATTCCCAATTTCATACAGCTAAAGTTGCTTAAATATTAGCTCGTTGTCAAGTCTGATGTGTCAGCATGAATAAATAATGGATTTATCACAATACACAGTAACAGTGTAGTAGGTTTATAATTAAAGAGCTGAACTTCAGTTTTTTTTAAATCTCTTTGCCTAGGCAGAGATGATGTCATTGGTCTACTAATTTACATGATGGCGCCCATTGGTGGACTGAATAGACAGAATATGTGCAGGACAACTTCACTTCATGTTTTCCCAAGGCCCTATTTAGTCTACAACTATCCCTGGACACAATGATGGCACTCACCCCTTCACAGAAATTGACACTTCCAGGAAGTGGTCAGATTTCTACAACAAGGTACACAGGTCACAACATATGAAAGCACTGGGAACTTTGTAAATACTTGTTATCCTTCCCTTCCATTAGGTTTTCATAAAAAATGAGATCTGGTGATGGTCTGTTAATTTTAGTAATAACATGCAGCCTCGTTTCAGTGGTTTGCTGATATTTTGAACAATTGCTTGTGTTGTTCATGGTATTTCCCTACCATCAAAACTATAGATAGGATAAGTCAATGTGTTTTTTTCAAACTGAATGATGGAGTTGCAGTTTCATTATCACCTAAGACCTAAAATGCAAGACATAGCATAGAGCCATCACAATGTAATGTAAACTGGCACTGTTTGCCCCCTAACAAGGATATATAAAAAATTAGTATAAATCCAAAGGAATAACAAATACAGCTTATTTCTAACCACTGATTTATGTTTAATCCTTTAGCTTTGGAGCTGCAGATTTATGACTTATAGTCTTGGTTTATGGGAAGCATTTCTGTCTCTGCCTGTGCCTGTTACATGCTGTATAAAGTGGGAAGGTGAATAGACCCCTTGTAAAGTCAGATTCGGCATCAGCAGGCAAAAGAGTATCTAAAAATGCAAGTACAACTACCATATTAGGAATTTTGTTTTTGGCATAGTTATGTTGTAATCATCTCAAGTCCCTGTGAATGTTTTAAGACTCTGAAAGGAAGATACACAGAATCTGTCTGCCTTCATAAGAATAAACTGAACATCAGGGTAGAATGTAAAATAGATACATTTGTACTGTATGCCTTGCAATAGGTATAATAGGTAAATTCCGTATTACCAGTTAAATTTAGTATAGATAGCATAGTAAGTTGTAGGATACTTATATACCAAACTCAATATTTTCCCTTGAAAAAAATTTAAGCCGGATGGGAAGAAGCGGTAGGTGGGTGGTGGCCCCTCTATTTGACCCAACTCTTCAGTAACTAACCAAAAACAGCCAGGTGGTTACTGAAAAGTGGTGGTGCAACCAGCTAAAAGGGGCTGGGGAAAACACTGGAACTTATTTACCAACTTGCTTAGGGAAGTATGTAGGTACATGCTGATGTCTTTCTAAAAACACTAGTTGCCTGGCTGGTATCAATCCAATGCATTTAGCTCTACGTGTCCTAACAACTTTGGGATTTATCATCAGCTGGGGGACTGTTGTCACCTTGCCCACTGTTTTAAAGGTCTTACCCATAAACTTCCAGGTATGTTTGCAGAATTTGTGAACTCTGAACACCAGAAGTGGAAGTCAAACCCACCACACAATCAAATCTCATCCCTAATAAGTGTTAGGAAGATTAAAGGTTACCCCTCCATTTATGTTTTGGTGATAACTTTTTCCCCCCATCTTTAAATTGGTGGACATTAGGACAAATAGAAAGGGTAACTCTCCCCAGCAGGGACAAAATGGAAATCTGATGACGTGAGCTTGTTTACTCTCCAAACATCCAATCATGTACAGACTTGGAAAAGGGAACCCTTAGCTACTCAGATAAAATCATCATACGATTCCTATTTTCCTTTTGTTGTCCTATTATAGTTATTACAATCACAAGGGTGGAACAGCAATGTCATTTTAGAAGTTATTCAGATGTGTTACATTTTTCTCACAGACAATGAAAAAGTCTAACTTTTTTTGTTTTCTTTTCAGGGTTGTTATGCCTTTTGTGAGGACCTGTCTAATGGTGTTACCATCTGTGCAAGCAATATGGAAGGGCGTTACAGACAGTCTCATAGCCCCCTTATTTGCAAGTATGGGGCGGTGTTTTTCATCTGTTAGCGTGCGAGTAGACAACAGTTAGACTCTTCTGTATAGTTCAGATATCACGAATATTCCTAATGTCAATTAAATACTGCTTATTACTTTACTAGCCTGCTGACTATGTACTATTCATGAAATATGCCCCTAACACTACTATGTGTACATTCCAGTTCTACTACAGATCAGCCCACTAGGAATATATTTGTCTGTCTCACTACCTCCTGATATTGGGAACATTAACTGGTTGCGGTGTATGGTATAAAGGATCTATATACAGTATAAATAAAAAACCTGCTTACAAATGAATACTTGATTGGAGATTGTTGGAGCAAAAGGCTGCTTTTCTATCGCAGAAATCTAGACAATTTGGTGACCATCATGTCACAATAAAGATTGGGTTCTGAGAGATTTGTGAACCATCAGTACACTTATTACCCAATGAGTAATGGTATCACATATTTCACATATTGCAATTATAGTATAAAAAATCTAAATGCATAATATATACATACTTAATAATTGCAATCAGATGTAGCAGTAAATCACTATGAGTCTATACAAAGAGTGCTTAAACAACCTTTGGAAAATATTTATTTCCAATAGGTGTACATTTAGGTACTGAGCCCATGCTTATACATGGGAGGACCATAACAACCTCATATTGTATATGACTTAGATGCAGTATTCCTAATGTTCCTATATGATAGAGTTATTTGGAATAATTTTTAATTCTAAAAATCCAACAAGGCTAAAATGATATCTATATGATGGATCAATGATACTCCTATATCAGAATATATATGACTGGTCAGAGGTTAACAATGGTATTTCCATTAGTCAAGATTAGTCCCATATTTTACTGGTCATAAATGAACCAGACTATATAATATGGAACTCTGGGGCAAAAATAGCAGATCAATAAAATTAAAAAGCAGCTTTTGTTGTAATTCTCATTTTCAGTCTGCAGCTGTCTTTCCCACTGGTCTCCCAATATCAGCAGTCCAGCCAGAAGGCCAAAGGAAATTAAATGTGGATCGGCCGGGGGCAGTTTTATTGAACTAGCTTTTACACACAAATAGCAATTTTTCATTGCAGTTTGATCTGATTTTTTCATGAACTAGAAAGTTTTTAATGGTGAAGTGGTTCAGTTTGCCCTAATTATACACAGTGAATCTAACAATCTTGTCTTTCAGTCCATTAAAAATTGTATATTTTCAGTAATGTACATGCCATTGTATGGGGTCTAGTTTGATTTCTGCACTGATTACTCAAAAAATGTCACTTGCGTATTATTACAGTATCATTACAACTCTTTATTATTAAGGTCTACACCTACTTTAAATACTGTTACTTTAAATGCTTATAAATTGGTCCAAGCTATGTGGCAAAGAAGACAAAATAGGAGAAAACGCCCAAAACATCTTACAAATGCCCAGAAATGCTTGCAAATAGACATAAACATTTTCAAATTCTCTTTAACACCCCTTTCTGTTCAATAGAGTTTTTGGAACTTTTGTAAGCCTTTATATACATGTTTAAGTGGTTGTGGGCTTAATGGGCTGAAGTTTATTTGCATCCCATTAGGAAAATGCCCATAACACTGTGGTGTGAACTGGCCCTTTGGAAATGTATTGGAATGTAGTATATGGAAATTGAAGATTATGGAACAATCCATGTAGCCTTAGTCAATATAAATATGTGGGCTGGCTGTGCTGTTCTCTCTTTCTTATAACACTGATAACTTTGCTGACATGGGAATCTAGTGACTTCAATATGTTCTGAGTCACTGACCTGTTGCTGGGAGGAGGGGTAGGCAGAAAATGCAGCTGTTGTGAACAATTCAGAAGGGACCTCCAAGTTTATAGCTGATGGAAAGAGACGCACCTTGATCTTATTACCTTGCTGGCACTACGCAGACCTAAAAAAAATAAGTTCCCGGCACAGCCAGGCAATTAGGAATTTCAGAAAAAAAAGGTTAGCACTAGGAGCTTTTTTTTAAGTATAGGTTCAGCTACCAGCATATGGCAAAGTAAAGTATTAGGGTAGTGGTCCCTAAAATCCATCACATTTATCCAGCTGTCACTGGATGTGCATTATTTATAAAGCTATTTACAGATGTAATTATGTTAGCTTTCCTGTATACATGTCTTTAAAGACACAAAAGAAGCAGAATTTAAAATATATAACAAAATAGTTCTAATGCTTTTTACTACATTACCTTAGAAAGAGTCACTTATTATATATTCTTTAATAGATGGTGAAAAACACTATTTCTTTGGACATTAATACAAACATGGTTTTTCTTGTATATTAGCTGAAATGCACTGAATGTTATGCTTGTACATTTTAAATAAATATATTGAAGTATTTTGTTTATATCATTTGAGTGTTTTAAATTATACTTATTTTTTTTTTTTTTTATGACGCTCTTTATTTTAACGAAAGAAAAAAAAAGGAAGATGACATAAACCAAACATAGCACAATGTAAAGTACTACAAGATGAGACATAAGGAGAGAACCAGTGTCAGATCCTCAAACATGACAGATAACCCGTAGATCAAAATCAACAAACTTTAACATGACAGAGGAGGGAGCACATTGAGAATATTTATTGTACCGAATGCAGTCCCTCAAAACCTTTCTGTCATATTGTGTATTGTAGAAGAGATCTCCTCATCTCTGCAGGACCAATTGTACATTTGTCGTGGCTACAGTAAAACTTTCATAGCTATACAACACATCTGATCATGCAAAAACCATATAGCCTATGGAATGGATTAGGTACTTTAATTATATAACACCAGTGCTTCGGAGAGACTAAATGTAATGAGAAAAATGTCATTGTGCCATTTCTACCCATCCTGTTAAACATACCTTGATTTCACTGGGAAAACTAAATTCTCTAGATGAACATATCTGTTCTGCCCATGGTTTTTCGATTTGTCAGCAACGTTTTAAGCTGGCCACAATCTATTAAGTGTAAAAAATATTTAGTTGTTTCATATGTGTGGGTTTAAAATGTGCATATATCTAATGAAATGCATTTCACCTTACCTAATCACAGTTTCATACAATTTGATCCCCACATTAAGAATACATTGAATCCCATGTTAGTGCACACACCCATAAAAATGTCTATGCAATCTAAACTTAGTGGAATATATAATCAGATTCTAACATGGTCAGCTGTACCTTCATAGTATAGATAGGCCCCCATACAGATTTGATCATAATATGAATTATGTAGCCATTTACAGATAATGCTACAAAGTGCAAGCATACACCACAACATAATCATACACTTTGGAGATAACTGAATGTGTTTTCCACTAAAAGGTCATTGGATGTTTTAATGAAAGACCCTCGCTACTAGTATGCCAACCTCAATTACTACACACCCGATCTCAGCTTAACAGAGTACATATTCCCACATCATGGAAGATACACAGTGGTAGTTGGATAGACTTTTCAGTTACTCAAATATTTAAACTTAGATTCCTCTATGTACTAAAACTCTGTGTACTAAAATGAATAGTAAGACACAGGGCTTAGCAGGTGGTACTCACAAGTGTGACTTCAAAAACCAAAGTCAGTATTTACATACAGGATTTACAGGCACCTTTATCTGCCTTCACCTATTTCCTGATTTCAGATACTCAGAATGTGAGTATTATTTAAAAATTGTGGTGGTTTTACAAATTTGCCCGGAGTTGTCCTTAATATTTGCCTGTACTGCTATAGTAACAAATGAAAACAATTCACATAATACATTTGTGTAAATAGGACTGTGATGAAGGGATATATAGAGCAGGGTCACATTGTTGGAGTCTGTCAAATCTTTCATATTGTTGATTGGTGTTTCATTGAAAAGAATACCTACAGCAAGCACAGACTGATTCTGCCAGAGTCAGAAAAACAGATCATGTATAAAAACATGTCACATCTTGGTAGCTGGTGAAAAGCAATCTTAAAGACTGAGAACACAAAATGTAAGACTAGAGGGTAACAAAGGTGAAACATAACATGTAGATTGGAAGTTTTCTTTTCCCTATATTTTTCTAAGGGTCAAGCTGCTGTTCAGGCTAAGTGACCACTACTACACATTCCACATCTTTCTCAGCCACTTTTTAAGAAGGCTTTAGGTGTTTGATCTATGTTTAGTATTGATCAATATATAGTCTGGTACTATGTACCAGGTTATTACAGAAAATAGAGCAAAGGACAAACAGGACAGATGCAGTTCCAGACAGGCAAGTGTAAGTATTAAAGGGATAAGGTGATGAATAATCAGTGGTGCCACAGGAGTAAGAAAGCTGGATAGCAAGCCACTGGCTGGGTGCAAGGTGTCCATCTGACAAATGTTGGAACCAAATCAGAAAAAAAGCAAACCAAGTCAAGGTCAAAGTATTTTGGGGTCTTTTGGCACCTATAAAAAGTATGCCCAAAACACCAGGTTATTACACGTATTAAAAAAGTAATACCACACCACTCTCCAGCTAATATATAACTCCCATGTGTCTTCAACCCAGCCCAGACTTTAACCCTCACATTTCAGTCTTAAGTCTAACCAAAAAAAATTGCGAGGGAGAAAATTATTGCCAAAAGAACTGTACAATTGCACCATCAGCAGTCCTGATGCTCAGTTTGCTGCACCAACAAATTCTGAACAGAAGTCACTAACAATATGAACAGCAAGAAGGGATAACCAGAGAAACTTCCAAGTCCAAACTCCCTGGAAATGAGTGTAACTCTGCAATCATCATGCCATTATATCCCCTCACCCAACAGTAAATTCCTGACTTTGGGTGGGGTTCCTGAAACTAATAAGGAGTCCAAAGCTGCCATTTCAGATTCTAGCAGACACTAACAATTTGTATCACACATCAGCTTCTTTTATCGCTTGTTAACTCTGCTTCCAATTCTGCTTCCCCAGCCAAAGAGTCTCAGTTCTCTAGATGCAATTTCTATTACAGAAAGTTAACAAGGAAGAAAAGAGAGCGAGGTCCCTATAATAGCCATGGCAGGTAGGTGATTGATAAGTTCCCAATTCCATTGATCACTTTGAACCATGGCTCTCTTTTGGGCATTTTAAAGCCCCTGTGACTCATTACTAGCCCAGTAAAAAGAAAAATATAACTTGTACTTATGTTTTATAAATGTTTGTGTGCTTTTATTCAGAGTAAAACTCTCCAGTATATCAAAATCCTTATCAGATTTTATTATGTTAAAGTTGTGTTAAGCTTTACCAGCACTATTACGATAATAAATCTCATGTCTTTTATGACCTTTTATCCCTCAGCCTTATTTGGTAAAAATCAATTCAAACATCTGTAGTTAAAGAACGACTATTTTTAGGATTCCCTATCAAGCACTTCTAAAAAGAAATAGCCGATTGCTGAGGATCTGCCAAGACTAAACTGGATCAGATGTCTCCCTTGTTAATATAGTGAATGTTTTATTATTTCACACGCTCTATTCAGCACTGTAAAATAACCATACTGCCTGTTTATTTATTCATTGATGTAAATGGTTTCTAACCTGCTGCGCTATGTTTTATGTCCATGTCTCAAACTGCATTAAAAGCAAGGCTGGCATAACACAGATTGGGACTTCTCTCTGTTATACTCTATTAAAAAGTATTCATTTACTTGCAAGGTAAAAGCTATATGCTGTGTAGGTTAAACATTGTGACCATCCCAGAAAAAGAATGGAATATTGGAATATGTTCTCATGGAAATATTTTTCTCTGTTTACGGGAATGCTTACCAGCAGTTGCCATGATTTCTTACATTTTCCATGCCTTTCATTTGTGTGGATTTAAAGTAATGTACGTTTTTCTGTGACTGTTCCTAAGCCCTTTCTAGCTGGAGATTTAAAGAGACCAGAAACTCAGCTAATTTAACCCATTGGACTGAAAGCAGTTAGAATGAGTTACGGAACACATAAAATTATTTTGTTTGGCCGAGCACTGTGAAAAAAACTCACACATGCAAATATCCTTCTATCTATATTCTCATACACACCAAATACTAAATTGTACATGGGAATGCACACTGTATAACACAAAACAGACTGATCAAGTTTTGTACAAAGCACAATTTTCAAATGCACATTCTTTATTGTGTAAGTCAAATTTTTTTTAATTTTTTAATGTTTTCTGTGTTTTTACTAGATATTTGTACTCTTCATTGGTCCTGGTAACCATTGATTCTGGAAATAGGAAATTAAATATTTGATGTTGTCACAAGAACAGGAGATTGAGGGAAATCTTCTCATTCTCATTCTCTTGTTGGTGGTGACAACTAATAAAAGGGGAATAGCTTCTGGCTTCAAAGAAATCCATTATGAATTACGGTTACAAATTTAGGGGAAATGTTCATGACTCTACTGTATTGAAAAGACAGTAGTGAATCAGTGTGCATTAGAAGCTTACGATTAGAAATCAGATAGAGCCCATCCTATTTTCTGACTATGGCACATTCTCAGGCCATTACCTTCTCAGCTTGACTGTGTTTTTGGAGCTTCAGCATCACATGAAGGTGTTACCACAACTTTCTGTTTTCACAAGAAGCTACCTTCAGCACCCAGCAAGCCCCCTCATCAGTCATGACCTGTCTCCATTTCAAAGACTTAGTGATGATGTCATTCTGGTCTGTAATGAACACAGAAAGTTTTTAATAGTAATTTCAATGGCATGTTGATTGGGGGTTGGAACAGAGAAGCCAGTGAAGATCAAATAATAACATATTAAACTTCATCTTTAAATTTGGTCTTTAAATGAATGTTAACTGAAAATTTAATAAAAAGTAATATTATATAAAATGATAACTTAACTAATATGTTGGCTCTATATAAATCCTGTTTATTATTAATAATATTAATACTATTATTATTATTATTATTATTATTAATAATAATAATAATAATAATAATAAAAATAATAAAATCTCAAGATCTCATTATCTGAAAATTGTATTTATTGCAAAACAAAAAACAAACTTACCTGCCTAATCCCAAATGTTTTATTTCCACTCACCTGTCCTCACTCCATCACTGGTGCTTCCTTCTTCACCTAGTCCTATTCCAGGTATCAGATCTTCGGTCAAATATGGGACTGAATAACTAGTGTTAACTAAGAGTGGCCCCTTTCTATAAGGTCAAGGACCCTATTCACCTACAGCTTAGTCAAAGCCAGTGGGTGTCACACCAGCTCCTGACCTTGATTGGCTTGCATTCAGAGACAAGTATAAGAAGGAACATAATATCATGTGGATGAAGTGACTAGCAATGTGGGGAAGACAAACAAGGGAGGGGTTGAGGGGAAGGGAATGAATAAGGGGGCTGGTGAGCATGGGCAAAGCAGCAGGGAAGTAAGGGTAACTGACGTTGTAGTCTTGGGTGACCTGAAAGATATATTGGGGGGTCTGGACATCTTACTCATCAGGCTGTATTTGGCCCAGGTGGTGGCTGTACCCTGCAGAGGTGATAAATTCTTCCATTCTGAGTAGAAAGGATGGGCTGCCCAGGATAGAAAAGAGGGGTTAGGCACTCCCAGGTCTCCTGCAGATTTGGATCTCATACGTAGCGCTCTCTTAAAAGTGTTTTAGAGCAGTGGTCACCAATCTTTTGGTCGTCACGAACCACTAATTTCACAAACTGTGGACTGCGCATGCCTGGGGAGCCGTGTGTCACTCAAAGAGGAAGAAACTTCACCCAGAGCTATGTCATGATGCCAGAACCTACCCACTCTCCCATCAGAGGTCCAGAGACACAACCACCCACGACCCCCAGCCTGTGATCCATACGGGAAAGGTGGTCCATGGCTTTGGCCGGTGCTCCCCCCAATCGGGGTCCTTCTCCTGACCCCGCTGAGGGTGCACCACTGTTTTAGAGTGCCAATTTGGAGTCACTGTCAGACAGGTAAGAATTATCCTAAACTATTACAGGGTGCCTTTTCTATGATTTTGAATAGCTAGCAACAAGATTGTTTTTAGTCATCTATTTGGGATGGATAAATAAAAAAGAAACAAAATTAAACACCTCATTACTTTCCCTGGGTTCCTCTCAGTGTTGCCTATAATTGTGAAGGCCTAGGCAGCTGGTCACATGACCTTTTCTAGAAGGGAGATTCTAGTGCTGGGTGCTGGCCCTTCCCCTTAGAAGTGATCCCTTAACTTAACATCTAATCATAGGTTTATGCTGACATTTTAACATAGTCCAAATAATAATATGCTTTTAAGGTAAAAATATAACCTGAAAACCGGTTCCTCCTTCACTTGTAAATAATGGAAATGTAACTGCTCAGCAGGTACTCAAAATCCGACAAGTACAATTCTGCTCTTACAATCATTACAATGGTAATACATTCTAAACGTACTGATGCCATTGGGTGTATTAGTAGAAAAGCCCATAGCCCTGAACATAAAGTTAATTTGTCAGTACCAATTGTTTTTTAATACCAGAAAGTGTTTGAAGTCATACCTTGTATTACACCTCACCCATTTCTTTTACACTTTAGTAAAAAAACCTGTCCTCCTTATACCTGTGATCTGAATAGCATATTCAGCAATACATTACCTGCTCAGTACTCTACTTTATTCTATAACTCACCTTTTTAGGAACCCCTGAAAAATGGGATTACAAAAATGCACAATAGCATCCATTCTATTAAGCGATACAATACTAGGGAAGGGTGTAATAATTACAGGTATAGCAACGTTTTATGAAGGATGAAAAGTTTTGTGGATAACAGCACCTTATTTTGTTCTGATGTTTCATGAGCCCTGGGGATGTGTCTGAGCTCAACACGGCTGTCATCTATGCCAAAACCAAGCAGAACAAACATTGGAAGTGGGCCAGCAACAATCATGCTTGCAGCCACCTCCTTCCCCTCCTTTCCTAGCTGTTCCTTTACACAATGCTGTATCTTCCTCCCTCAGATCCCTAAAATCATACCTCCCTGAAATCTCATTCAGAGCTCCTTGCAACTGAAGGACAGCATGTCTGGTGGCAAATACATAGATGAAGAGGTAGGAGTGCTCAGAGATTGTTGAAGCTGTTACTGGTTCTATTTCTTTTAGCTCAGGCAGTAGACTCATTTAGTAAAATATTAGGTGAAACTTTCATGATCTTTCTGAAATTTGTGTGTACCTGTCATGTTAAAAAATTTAGTGGGTCACATGATGAGATAATTTACTGACTGTCAGTGCAGCAGTTAGAAATGAAGGAATTCTAAGTGGCACTACCCTGTGCAAACCATTTTAAGCTGATAGTCCTGACATGGGGATGTTAACTCCTTAAAAATGTGTTTATGTAAAAAAAAATGTTTGCTTGGGGGAGTAGAGAATGGAATGTAACTTGGCTTTCTTACCAAAGGATTTATTCTTCATGAGCTCTGTTTGGCACTCCTGTGCTTGTTGATATGTGGTCGAAGGGGAGTTTAGGAAATGGCATTTGTTTTGCACAGGTGTGTTCATACCCACATGGTGAAGTCACTTCTGCACAGAAAACATGCACACTAGTCTAACCTCAGGGCTCTGTAAATGGAGGAATTTTACGTGAAGCCACAGAATGTCAAAATTATACAGTTGTACTGGAAAAGTTGTTCTACACTGTAAACCTTCAAAGTGCATTTTTGAAGAATCCTGTGTTGCCTATTCATTTTCCACACTGAGGAAATTTAACTTGTGTGAGTTTTTTTACACTGCTGAGTTACAGTAAAACTGTAAGCAGTATTTATATTTACTTATATTCATTTACTAGCCTTTAATAATGTAGATGTGTTCAAATGCACCGCCGTAAGATAATTAGGCTGCTAATAAATGAGCAAAGCATGATTGTCCATAAATATGTAGTGTAAGCAAAGACTTTTTCTGCAGGATGTTTAAAAATCCTTGGCTTATTCTTCCAAATAAATGATCCCTTAACTGTGCATGCGCAAGAAAAAAACTCATCATGTTCAGGTGCAAGGTTGAGGTTTTAGGGTCTGCTAGATGTATTTCTGTTAATGCCAATGACAAATATATTTTATTGTGTCCTGAAAAAGATGCTTCATTAGCTTTATTGTGTAAAGTTTCACTGGCCATTGCAAAAAGCAGAATTGCCCATTGTTGTTGAAAAACATGCATGCCAAAGTAGAATTGTAACTTTATATCATATAAGACATCTGGAAGGGATAAAGGAAGGAAATTAATATATATATATTTTATACAGTATTGAGTTTCATAGCAGTAATATTTATAAATTTGCCATTTATCAGTTTGCCAATTCTGCAAAAGGTAGTTCCAGGTTTTGCTTTGGTTTACTAAACTTTACATACTGATCTTTTGCTTAATACAATTTAGTGTGTAACTGCTGATAACCTTAGAACCAGTCACACAATTTCTGGGTGGGACATAGGTAGCACAACATATGCCTACATCTTCATAAGGCTTGGCCTAACTTGAAAGTCAGTGTTTTCTATGGGAGTATACATTATTCTGATTGGTCTGTTTGGTAGCTTCCATCCTTTATCTCACACAGAGTAACAGATGCTAGAATGCTACTGCATTTGGGGTATTTATGCACAGTTTGTTCCTCAAAGTCAAAAGCATTTATATATACATATATTCCCTATCAGCACAGTCTAATTAATTTATTGATATTGTGGTATGTTTTGTCTTCCTGAGTTTGCTATTCTGATGTAAATAAATCCTTGTGACAGTCGTTGTGAATTTAGTATTGTCACTGTCATTCAAAAGCCCTAACTTTAAACACCTGCAAAACTAGGAAAGTTGTCCAACAGTATGTATTTTATTAGGCTAAAAAAGGCGGAGACAAGTATAAATTCTAATACCACGATTTTTTGATTTGATTGATGTACTGGCAGTTCTCTGCTGCTCCAAAATTTAAACATGCCATTAGGGTTCATGGAAAAAGGGGGGGGGGCAACATGACAAAGTACAGCGGTAAAATCATGTGAAATATATGTATATGCACAAATATAAATAGGTAAGTTCACCCCATGGAAATGGTTGATTTTTCAACATAGTTTACCAGTCAAACATTGGATCTTTATTTTACATACAATTGTAAATGTGTAATAATTGTAATAATCAAAATAAATAAATGCAGATTTGTCCCATGAAATTAGAATTGGATGATGTTCCATATTGGGTGCCAGTGACAATAAGTGGAGCCTGTCCTATTTAAATCTCAGAAATCAGGGTTCTAGCGCTCTATTTTCTATTTATGTATTTTGTATTATGTCAATATTGAGAGTTCTCCAAGGTCTTCAGACAGATATTGCCCTAATTTATTCTGCATTGATATTGTACCAGGAAAAAAACAACAGAACATATAGTCAAAGACTGGGCATTCAGGAACAATGTATTGTGGATTTAAGGATAGATTTGTGTGGCCACAGTAACAGTAGATATGTCTGGTGCAAACCAAGACAGCATTTGAGAAAAAGAACCTGATACCAACTGAGGCAAGATAGAAGAAATGTTATGATTTTTGGATACTTTGCCGCATTAGGAGTTGGGCAGCTTGGAATCATTGAGTCAGCTATGGATTATTCATGGTTTCAAAGTGTACTTGATAAGAATGTGAAACCATCTGTTGAAGTTAAAGCAAAAAATGTATCTTTCAACTTGGCAATGTTCCACAACGCAATACAAATCCACTTAGCAATGGTGTAAACAAGTAATGGAGGGTTATTGATTGGCATAGTCCAGTGTTTCCAAACCAGGGTTCCTCCAGAGGTTGCTAGGGGTTCCTTGAGTAATGAACAATTTGTGTCTCCCAGGTCAGTTTAACAGATACTGATTCTTTTTTGACTATCTATAAGGTGAGAGTCTTCCCAATAGCCAGCAATGTAAGAGGCATTATTTCCACTTACCCCAATGCTAAAGTACAGTGATTTGTAGATAAAGTAAGAGGATGGGTTCCCTAAAGACCTGAAATATATTTCAAGGGTTTTACCTGTTAAAAAGGTCCAGAAAGTCTAGCGCCTAGTCAAATCACCCAACTTAAATCCATTAAAAATGTTGTGGGGAATTGGAAATGGGCAGTCTTTGTAATAATATCTACAAGACTCTTGCATCTGCAGGAATTTCACATGGACTATAAGTAAACATTTTCATCAAGTCAGTGTCATAGACTTGGTGGGCAGATATGCAAAATAACTACATAAAGTAATTCCTGATAAAATGGGCAATTCCAGATTCTGGAGCCAAAGCTGTACTTGCATTTTATTTGTAGGCACGGTGTAAATGAATATCCAATGTTTAACTGTTAAAAACGCAACAAACTGCAAAAGGTATACTTACTTCTTCATGTGATTGTAAAACATTTGTGTTTCTTTAATATTCAACTCCTGACGTGTGGCTGAACGCACTATTGCATAAAGAGTATGGGAACTGTTTAACTTTCTAAAGAATTTGTAACTCTGGGCAGCCCATACTGTGGCCTAGGCACCACTCTTAGATAGTGTAGCCAGATCCCCAACTCCCACTGTAGCAGCACAATTGTTTAGGAGTACAGGTCATAATGTACCCCCATCTTGCTGATCGTACAATGAATCAAAAGCAGCTGATAAGGTCAACCCTCTGCTCCCTCTCCCCTCTGATTGACATGTTACCTGTGCACTTCTGCAGAGCCTGAATAGTTCCTAATGTTGTTCCTACCCTATCTAGACTCTAGACAGCAGTTCAGAGACCTACAGGGGGCTTATATCAAAACTATCAGATATTGTATATCAGTAGATGATATCTTTAGGCAGAACAGGGTTCTGGTCGCTAAGGCATTGGTAAATATGGGTATTCACTATATTCCTGGCATGCCTGTTTGAGGATGTTTTTAGCTAGATAGGTCTCAGACTCTTCACGTCAAATGTCCCCATTGCAGGAGGAGATTAAGATGACATTAGAAAAACATCATAATACAAGGTGTTCAGTACAATCTTCTACAAGCATGTAACGCAAATATAAATGACCTGCAGAAAGGTTCAGGGTGAAATTAGGAATCACACAATGACAGGTTTAGACCTAGTTGTTCCCAGATCCCAGAGGACCGGGTTGTGTTAAAGCAAAAAGGAGGCCTGGTATATACAGGCAATGAAAAAAGTGCTGGATTCTCCTATAATGTGCATCCAACATTTTACAATTTGACCAAAGTGTAATAATTTCCAATTTATTGCACCAGTATAACAAAAAAAATGTAACCTTTTTACTGGAAAGAATTCTATGAATAATGTTATTCTATGTTGCCCTTAGACATCTTACATCAATAATAAAAGAGTTCCATGAGAAAAAACAATGTATTCTGTTTAGCTTTTCAGGGTTTTATTGTTTCTTGTTGTGTTTCCTTTCCCACTTTTCCACTGTGAATAGTTTTCCTGCACATAAGGAAATGTATTACAACCTTATTTTGATGGAACTTTTTGTTCATCTCACTGAAGACTTGCAGTGGTCTAAAACTCACAGGTTCTATGTTTCCAGTGTGAGAAGTCATTACATGATATAGTAAGAATGCGAGAACGTTTGTTATAGCAGTGGTGTAAGTCGACCGCACCTAGCTTACAAAATGGCAGTATAGTTTTAAATAAACGGTTGTGACCTTTGCACTTTGCTACCAATACTTCCATAGTATATACAGAGGTATTAAACAAAGGTTAGCTTTGTGTCTAATGGAAAACCAACAGCTGTCATTGGAATTCATATGATACATTTCATAAAGTTCAGTACATAAGAAACATAAATAAAGACAGGTGAAAAGTAGATTTAGTCTTCTGTGATACCTATATACTTATGTCATTTAGTTACTGGGTGGGTGAGTCTATGAAAAGTAAGTAAGGATCAGAACTGTTACCCACAACTGCTTTATAGATTCAGTGCATAATTTTCATAGGATATTGTAGAGACTGATAGATAAAAATTAATTGCTATGGGCAAAAGCTTTACTATTACACTATGCATTTATATGCAGAGAGCAATACATTAATCTAGGCGGCAATTCTTGATTTGATGGCCACTTGCAGGCCAGATTATGGTATAGACAGCCATGACTTTAAGGACTGGAGATGGGGTCCACTGATTTAATTTACCCCAAACCCAGTGATCATTGTCCAGCTTTATTACTCTAAAATAGTGTATTTTGTCCAGCACATTCGTTTTTTTTTTTGTACAGAACAAGGAAGCATTGGATGATTTCCCTACCTAATGCTCCAATGAAAAATCAAACTGGTGAGTATGCTCTAACTTTCTGTATTGGAGTCAATGGTCACCAGGACAAATAAACTGGGTGAATCTCCCTAGCAGGGAAAAAGACAGCAATTTTCCCTATTTTATATAGAAATAAACTTGGCACACTGTTGTTCTTTGCACAATATAATAAAAGTTATAGTATATTCAGCAATGAATATGTAGTGCAGAGGCCCATAGTAATCAATCACATATTAGGTTACCTAGATCTGTCAAAATATGATTTTAAATGGTTTCAATGACCACTGCATCTTTGCCCAAATATTATTAAGCAATAGTACAAATAGTACAAAAAACCAATGTGAGCAGTTGGTAACCAATAATACAATGCAATAAGGAATATTTGTACATTATTTACTTGCTCCAGGCAAAATGACATGATTGCACCTACAGAGGACTGGCACCAGGTGTCCGATCTGGCACCAGGGACCCCAAACAAGTTCCTAAGCCTCTGTAGCCATTAACTAGGTGTTGGCTTCCTGCAATTCTTATTTAGTGTCAGGCTCAGTTATTCTCCATAACTGTGCCAGGGAGGGTGGCTGCCACTGCAGAACAGCATTGTCTGCCAAGTATTGCATACTTGTGAAGACATGAAGAGGGGATTTTAATGCCTGCAAAATAATAGCACTTTTGTAGGAGAGAGTAGCACAGAAATATTTTCTTTAATACTATGGAACACAAGCAGGATATTAATCAAGCAAAAACTTGTTTTATTTATTATTGATGGATATTTATAACACCAGCATTACTATGTTGAAAGTATATGCCTGTTTTTTTATTTTTGATAGATTTTCAGGTTTTTTCATTTTTAATTTGGTTTAAAGTAATCTTATTACCCATTACAAAGTTTTAAGTGTAATTATCTATAATGCAGAACTAAACCTAACTATTAAAAAAAAAAACAGGCAGGTTCATTATTGATGAAGGGAGAGGCTATTCTCTTCTGCAAGGAAGAAACTTACTGGCCTGTTTGCAATTGTCTTTATAATATACATTGAGCTGCAGAGGCATAGCTGGAACTTCTGTCCAGAGCTTATGGTTTCTGTTCTTTGGCAGGGCATTTACTTTTGAAAGTTTACATTGAATGCTTGAGTTACTGTGCAGTTGACCTGTCAACTATTTAAAATCTTTGAAAGTCTTCTCCAAAGGGCAAACATGTCAAATTGCCTGTTTTTAAATTATTTGCAAGAAATGTATCCTCCTTAAATTTACTACTATGACCTCGACCTCTCAGATAGGCCTTCCCTTTTGCCAAACTCCTGAGAGAGGTTCTAATAACTACTTAGGCATTCTGCATAAGGCACCATTGGGTGTTGAAGACTGTGAATATTTAAAGGGGCTTAGGTCGCTTTATTAGCAACACTATATATTCATTTTTAAATGTGAAGCTTTTTTAGGAAAACCCAAATGCAATTTAAATTGGAAAAATGACTTTTCTGGGTTCAATTTTAGGGGGTTGCAGTTAAAATGTGAAAGAGGCTTTGGAAGCTGTGTTAAAAAAAGGCAGGCAAAAGCAAAGCATGAGACAGCAGTACTGCCTATAGGGTATAATGATCTTTCTCTATCTCAGACTAATTAGTATGTTTGGTTCTGCACAATGTGGTGTTGGCCATTAGTGGCAGGGCTTTGTTACCTCATGCTAGAGAATTCTGTTAGGAGAACAGTGAGCAGCATAGTAGAGACATCACCAAATTATACCCCAAGTCTGCTGAGACTAGAAGTTAGAGGCAGTAAAGTCTTAAATAACACTGCAGATATACAACTATGAAAATGTAGGCAAAGGACAGCCTGGGCACCATCACATACCAAGATGTGTTTGCTGTTTTTCAGGAGAAACCCTACATTAGGTACTACTGCTAAGTACAATTAACAATACACCAATA
>NC_092859.1:94838780-94891536 GCF_032062135.1 Pyxicephalus adspersus
CTCTTCCCCATGTTACAATACTGGGATGATGTTTTAGTATGCATCTCCTATTTATTCACATAATATACAAATATTTCTTGTACAGCCTGAGGATGTGTTATTACATTGTTTTCAGTACTTGGTGCAGATTTTAGGGTGTGGCTGAAAATGTTACATTCATTTTATTCTAACAAGGTAACTAGTGGAATGCATCATGTAAAGAATGACTTGACCTGCTGATACATTGCAGCAAAACATTGGAATAACAACATTAGCTTTCTGTTGCTGGCAGCTTGTACTGTGGGTACACATAAGTACCTATGGCACCTCTGTAGGATAAGCCTGTCACAAAACTAACAATTTAGAATGGAAGCTACAAAATAAAGCAAATGGCAGATCCAAAGATAAAGTTAGCTAAAATTAACTTTACTATTGACTTTTTGTTTAAAAGTTGAGCTTCACCAGCTTCTTTGTTGGCCAAGGAAGTCAATAACCGAATAGAATAAATTTTGGAGATAAGGGTGTGGAACCAAATGCAACTTCTACAAAAAGTCAATAATCTCAGTTTTTTTTTTTTGCACTCTCCTCAGTGCATTGTGGGAACTGGCATCATTACTTGGTCATCTTTGGCTTTAGACTCTTTAGCCAATTTGATTGGCTAGGCCAGAAACCACAGCGGTTCATTCCCAACAGCAAGCTATGCCATGTGCAGCCCAAGGTAAATTATAGAAACAATTGCAAACAGGCGCCTAAGTTTATTTTATTGTAAAAGAGACATAGCATGTCCCTTCTGCATAAAAGAATCTGCTTCAAAAGTTTAGCTTTAGTTCTCTTTTCTTGATATGTAGATACTCTTCACTTTTCTTCCATTTTTATTTATGATTTTTATGATTTGCACAACTTTGTTTTTTAGTAGTGTGAGCTTTTGCAACAATCTGCAATTATGCACAGCCTATCTACTGATTATAACACAGAAGTAACTTATTGGTTAGCACCATGCAGTGATGACAGGTCCAGAAACCTATCACAGCAGACAAGTGGGTCCAAAGAAACCCTCTGCAGCCATTAAATGCCCACTGATTACATCATACGTCTTAGGTTTTATATTTATTGGTCCATGTGCTATGCAGTGTAGGCAAATACAGAAAGCCACTGGGAGTAGAGGAAAATGAGACTTGCATGTCTATTTTGCCTAAAAACTTCCACCTCTTTGTGACTTTTGTTTGTTTGGTTTTGTTTTGCTTTAAGGAGGTTTCCATTTACTTCTTGTTCTGTTCACAAAAATGTCTTTAGATCAAATCTCTTCAAAGCAAAGAGGAACTCTTCCCATAACAGACAACCACATAAGATGTTCCCACTATTCTTGTTCTGGTGATACAAACAGTAACAAAAACTTAATGGGGGGATTAACTTCTTACACCTCTATCCCAAACTAGACATAAGTTTAAGTCTATCCAGAATAAATTCTTATCAAATACTAAAAATCATTAGGTATTTCAGACATGCATGCTACATGTCCCAGGAATATTTCAGAACTAAAATATTTCTGTGAGTAACTGTAATCTAATGCGAGAATTCAAAGACTGTTAGCTAGCTATAAGAACTGTACAGAGGTCATGGATTCCAACAAAGAGGTGTTAGTACTGAACATTGGGGAGAAGTGGGCAGAGCTCACTGCTCTCCCCATTCATTCTCTATGGGCAACATGTAGTGTACCACCCATGGAAGCAGTTTGGAGGGCCTGACCAAATGATATCCTCACCGCAACCTCACTGCCAATCTAAACACAGCCTAAGGTTTTTAATATGCCACATTCTAGGTTTCAAAGTTTTATCAATCCACTTTCAAAAAACATCCAAAAATGGAAGCTGATATTTTTGACTACTCTGTCCCTAAATACATTTTTCAGTCACTGACCCACAACCAGTATGCAGATTGCACTTCTGTCTTCCTTGTGACTTTCTGATCTCCTTGCTTATTCCCTGGCTCACAAAATACAGAAGTTTTGGAATAGTCTTCCTCATCTTATTCGGCTTGCTCCTACTTTCTCCTCATTTAAAAAAGCGCTCAAAACTACCAAAAAGGTAACACCGGCTGCGGTGACAACCAAATGGGGTGCTTTTTTTTTTTTTTTTGGAGATATCTGATCTTAAAATATATTTATGTTGTGTGTGCAAAGAGAAATCTCATCCAAATAAAAAGTTGTCATATTGTCTAACTAGCATGACTTTCCATGCACATTAACCAGCAATGTCTCTGGTTTGCTGTAGCAGGGCTGTGTCCCATAGAATAAAGCAGATCAGTGTAATAATCAGATGTGATGCTGGAAGATCAGGAGGACAGGGAAGGTGTGGGGTGTGACATGGAAAGTTTGCGCTGTGCATGGGGTGGGGCAGGGATTGCCCGTACAGGGGGGGGAATCCCCGAGGAATGAGGAATATTCCCGATGTGGTGACCCCTGCTGGAGGAGTCCGGGATGTGGTGTAGAGGGGTGTGGTATGGGTATGGCTCCTCTTATAAACCAAGCCTTAGTTGTACACTGCTAGAGAACTCTGACAGCTCAGCCTCTGCCCATCTATGGTAACTCATTGCTAAAAGTCTCCTTTTCTTCCTTCCACTTCTCCCATCCTCTGCACCCCAGGGTGTCCTGTATACAACTCCCATCATCCGAGATCAAGGCAACATCTATAAACCCAACAACAAAGTCATGGCAGACGACAACGAGAAGCCCACCCATGATGTGCTCACTAAGGAGATCGACCTGGTCAACAGGGACCCCAAACACCTGAATGACGATGTGGTGAAGGTGAGCGATCCTTGTACGATCATAATATTGTGCAGGAGAAGTTTTAGATGAGGATGTCATGTTCTGTCACATTGTACTGTGTTAGATCGCTGCTGGTGTGTGATCTGCTCAGGAAAAGAGAAGATCTGTATATGATGATCTAGGGAAGAACTCATAGAGATCAGTGCTATCATAGAGGACATGCTGGTACATGTAGTTCACCCACAGCTATGTATGACTTCTAATAACCCCCTATTTAAAGGGACTGTTGATCTGCTGTTTAAACTTCCATTTATTTATTACGTGCTCTTAACCTTTCACCTGACATTTTTATTATTATTATTAATAATTAAAAAGGACATATATAGTGCCAACATATTACACAGCGTTGTACATTAAATAGGGGTTGGAAATGTCAAACAAATACAGACAGTGACACAGGAGGAGAGGACCCTGCCCCAAAGAGCTTACAATCTAGTAATAATAAATTATATATATATATATAGAAATTTTTTTAAAACGTATAGGTCATTCTGGATTTGATCAGTAATGTTCTGCATATTCAGTGTAACTGCAGGCATGGCCAGATGTGGGTTTATGATATAAGGTGTCCCTCTGTCCCACCCTAGAAATTTGGGAAATATGTTAGAAGACAACTAGCAGCAATCATCTGATTTATGTAAGCAGCCTTGCAGCACTGTGAAAAGTTTCTCCAAAGTTGTTAAAAGTTTGTGCATATATTTAAAAGTTACACACTAGTGCCACTTTTTGACATATTTTTTTTACATGTATGTAGAGAATAAGGGATGTGATGTATAATGTAATAACCCATAGCAACCTATTGGGTTGTTCACTTTCCCTAGTTTGAAGCGGTCACAGTGGTTGCTATGGGTTACTGCTCCATTATACTGTACTTGTTTGAAATGTTTCACTGACTTTACATTGACTTGTGCATGAATGTATGTGTGAACATTTTGGTCATTCCATCCCCAGGGTTGGACATATAGTAAAAAATGTAACTTTTAGAGGGATGGGCCTGTGGTTCCTGTTTGTGCTGGAACTTGGAAAGTCATCCAGGGGATATTCCAGGTGGAAGCACTATTTTCTTTCTTTTGTAATGTTTCATTTAACACATGTTCTTTGCCAGGAAACGTGAGTGTCACTCCCAATGGCCCCAATGTAAAGGAAGGCATTGTTCATCCCATTGCACTTAATGAAGGTTACAGGGCTGGGTTACAAAAACAGGAGCAAATAAAACTGAAGGTTACACATAGCGACCAATGAGTTTTATCTCCTAAATGAACTGCAATGGAGAAGATTATCAATGCCCTTCTTGTTTCCTGAGATTCATCATTATTATAGGAGGCATTCTG
Organism: Pyxicephalus adspersus; assembly: GCF_032062135.1. Taxonomy (NCBI): domain Eukaryota; kingdom Metazoa; phylum Chordata; class Amphibia; order Anura; family Pyxicephalidae; genus Pyxicephalus; species Pyxicephalus adspersus. The sequence continues at coordinate 94,842,918 of NC_092859.1, forward strand.
CACATCCAGAACAAGTGTACATCATGAGAATGACTTACTCCTCAATAGGACATTTCTTCTATAAAATATAAAACATAAATCTGTTCATCTACCTGTATGGGACATCAATTAAGAGGCAGGAGTATGACTCCTTCAGTCTAAGCCTTGCAGTTAGCCCATGATACATAACAACCTGCAGCAATGCAATATGCCCAGGAGCAGCAAATATCACCACAGCAATTACGGTACGTTTTCCTGTTTAAATCAGAAAACTTCCTGTGCTTTCCGCCTCTGTTACATCGAAGCAACAACCGGCACCCTGCCAGATTCTTCTCTGTAATACAGAATACCCCCCCATGTCATGGAGATGAGGTGTTCTGTAGTCTGAGGAAGCAGCCTAGGGTGACAACACTGATCCTTCCCTAATACAGTACAATGAATACACATCACCTTATTACAGGACGTGTGTTACTGGCAGAATAACCAGGGGAAAAATTCCTAAAAAAAATAAAACCAAAGCAGTCACTATATCCAAAGACTGGAAAGAGTGATATTTGATTTTCTTTAACATTCTGGCCTTCCAGTTAGTAATTAATCACAGGTCACAAAGAATTCATTTTTATCAGTTGTGTTAAAAGTGTTGGCCAAATGGGTATTGTTGTATTGCTGCTCAGGTTCTGGGATTTCCATATCATTGCTGGCTTCTTTTTGTCCAGCAGAAGTAGTATTAGACAACATGGGCCCTGGGTGAATATAAAGTGCGGGCCCAAAATGTACAGCATTCCAGCACACCCCACCATTGGGCCTGATTTTTTAAAGATACACTTTCATCAGGTAACCTGGGTGATCCAGCAAACCTGGAATGTATTTCTTAACAGTCATTTGCTATTTGTTAGCAAATGTTTTCAGTCCAGGACCTGATCCATTCCAGGTTTGTTGGATCACGATGAAAGTGTATCCTCTCCAGCGTTGGAGAGCTTTAATAAATCAGGCTCATTGTGTCATTTGGGTCCATGGAGAAGGTGGGGGCTGTGGGCAATGGCCCAGTTTGCCCTACCCTAAAACCAGCCCTGTTGCCCAGTTATGTTGGCCATTGTCTTCAGTGCTTGTGATTGATTTAACAGAAATCCACAAATCGGGAAGGTGAGAATAGTCTGAGGTCCTTATCTATACATTCAGATAAGGGTCAGCATGACAGCCAGTAAACTAGCATTTTCAGGGAGAGACATAGCGGGCTCCATGTTTCTTTTAAATGTAACATGAAAAAATACAATGTTTTATCCAAGAGAAATGTATTTCTGTCTCTTTTTAATCCATTAGTGCGCTTTCTTTCCAAGCGTAGCTGCGTCCTGCCCTCTGGATATCACTCCTTCACACCTAATCATCTGTTCCTTTGTCAGTCTCCAGTGTTTATCGCTTCTTTTGCTGAATGTTGATCTTTTTCTGTAGTTTGACATTTTCTCATCATCTTTTATACAAGCAATCTTCTGCGGTGTGTCACTTCCAGTTCATTTATCTCATAAAGCAAATATTAAGGCTAACTTCGGCACCAATTCTATCTTTTTTATTTATTTCCCCTTAGCCATAAAGGATATAAATTCACTCCAAATGCCTTTGCAAAGCTGGATATTACCTTGTAAATAACCTTGTGAGATCATCAGTGTGCAGAAAACAGGGCTGTACAGGGGGCCCAGCAAATCCACCAACAACAGGCTGCCTGCAAAAAAAATTAGAAGAGGGGAGATACAAGACCATTCATTCTGTGCCACCGGGCATTACTCAGATCAGGAGGACTAGTGCTTGATCACAGAGCAGGAGTCTGCAGGAGACAGTAATGTATATGAAATGAGCAGTGCAGCATGCAACTTTTGCTGCTGTTTTTTCTCCTTTTTTTTTTTTTGCTGGGCAATTTATAGAAAGATTCCAGATGGCTGATTCTCTCTGGCTCTAATACCTCCCGAGCCAACGACCTAAAACAAGCATGCAGCAAGTGAAGTTGGAATTTCTAGTCTGCCTACTACTTTTTTCGCTCAGATTTTATGAAAGCCAAAGAATCCATATGACAGCCAGGCAGCTAGATTTTCTAAAGCAGAGATCAGAAACATCATCCTACACATTTTGGCAGTATACATTTCCAGAGTCAGCTTGTGAATGTATAAAAGTGAGGAATGGAATGAACAGTCACATTGTATGCTGACATTTTCCCTTATAATTGCAATTGCAATTTTCAGCCTTTAATCACATAAAATTACACAATACGTATCATTACCTTGAAATCTGCCTACAGCTAAAATGAAAATTTACATCCTTGAAGACTGCTGGTCAGAATGTAAATTTGTTTTCTGTATCCCCCAAGAATCCATCATAAAATATATGTTTGACCTTGTACACCAACAGCAATTTATTTATCATTATATTCTTTTTACCATAGTTGAGTGATACATAACAGGGTCTTCTGGCATTCATGAAGTTTTCCCTTTCTCTGTGCAGCAAAGATGATTTTCCCACTTATAATGTGAAATGCTCCTCCTAGGTCAGGGGTAGAAAGTTACCCCTAGTTGTGTATGGAAGTGCCCGGCATGTAAACTTACATGGGCCCATGGGGGTGACTAGTCATGTCTAGCTGCTCAAAAGGTATCAATAGAGTTTTGTCCAAAGCTGCTTCATCTACATATGAAGACACAGAATGACTTATAGCAAAAACCAATGTTAGAAATCAGAAAAAATATATTTAAAGCAATGTAATATTTTATTTTCAATTATGGATTAGGGCCCCTTCGAGCAGACAGAATAAGGTCCTGGAGATATGACGTGGGAGCCTCAAATTCAGAGTATTCTTGTTCCCTGCACCCCTTGATGTTTTATAAATTTGGGCCCTGGGGAAGGTAGGACCCTGGTCATTTGCCTAGTCCTCCCCCTCCTAAAGCTGGCTGGGGAAATTCAGTCTGTCTATAGTCCTGGTGACTATTGGCACCAAGGCAGAATGTGATAGAAAATCTTCCAATGGGAACCCAAATTTCATGAATAACTAACGAAAAAATTTCCCTAATTACCCACGGGACCCCAACAATTAATGAGGCTCCAGGGACAGAGGGGCCTAGTAATTGGGGACTTCCACCTACTGAGCAATCCCATGCTTCTCCATGCGCGCGGCATCATCAGCTCCTGCAGGCTTCTGTTCTCTGTGATTAGACAGTGGAGGAGGCCGGAAAAAGGACGGCAGCCATTATTCACTGATGACGAAAAAACACACAAAGTACGACAGGTGCACTTGGCAAGGAAGAAACATAGGCAGTCACCGACACATCAGGGTATCCATGATGATATCATAAATAGCCCAGAATTCTAGCTACTTTCCTGATGACATATATATTATATATGTGATTTTTTTTCCAAATTCTTGTTCCTTTTGCTTTTCTCTACTACGACTAATTTTCCATTACACACATTTGGAAACATGTCGGGTGGAAAGGAATGGGTTTGTGGGTTGCTTGTTACTCATATAGGGTGTATTCACTCTGCCTGGGCAGCAGCAAAAAAAAAAACAGAATTCTAACCTGATTTCTCACACATTTCCCTGAGCATTTCCAAATGGTTTATAATATGTTGTATATGCCATAACATGTAATCAGAAAACATTCCACCAGCCGCTCACCAAGGATGACTTTGATGTGCTTTTATTTTAGCAATGCAAAGATTGCTAAAGGCTTCAATGGGAGCATTTCTATTTTCTATTGAGTATATATATGTATAATAAACATAATATAAAATATATATTAAAATGTGAAATTATAATGATATAAAAGGAGTTCCAGATCTAATTATTGATCATATGTTCTGAAGCTTTTTGTCACTGTATGTTGCATCTTGTCATTATATTACCTTGCAGGTGGATTTATTAAAATATCTGAAAGTTCATATATTATGTTGTTACTCTTAGGATTCAAACTAACCTTTTCTACAAAAAAACAATTGGGAAAAAAGCCTTATAAATTGTTGGACAGTGTGAGCAAATCCCTCTTTACAGTGGTGGATATGTAAAAAAACATAATTATGCAGCCATGCAGTCGGCTCTACCAAGTGGCGTAGGCTCCAAAACTATTCAGGCATCAATAAACCATAAGCCAATCACCCAAAGTTCAAGGCACCCCTAGCAACCTCTGGAGGAACCCCAGAGTTCTACGGGAACCCTGGCTAAGAACTGCCCTATTTTTCGTTGTCGTAATGAAATGCCTACTGCATACCACTTACAAAAAATATATCATACATTTGGAAAATAAATGCTTGTGAATCTAAGATTTTGCCATGTAACAGTGCTATGAATGCATTCCTACTAGAAAAATGTCAACACATCTGTATGTACTGGTCACAAGAAGATACAGGTAGCGTAGACTGAACTTCTCTCAGGTTAGTAACAACTATTACACCATGATGACGACTGTGCTGAAAGTATAACACATTTCACAGGCAAACATTACTGCAGAAAAGATTGTCATCCTCATTAAACACATTCTTTCCAAACCAACTGCTGTACAAGTGTGACATTGGGTGAAAATATTTGCTAAATAAGTAAACAGGCCTGCGCTGGGACAATGGATCCTAGATTCTGTATTGTCAGCTTCCCACTCTGTAGCTAAATTCCACATCTCCCAAATTACCAGCTAAAAGTCACTGTAGCAGCCTGAGCAAGCATGCAAACTAATGCAAACTAAGCAAAAAGCCTTATTTTCTCATGTTCATATTTTATGTATAGTTGGCATGCTTTCCTATAAATGTTGGCAAAAATAGTAAGAGTTGTTTTATTTATATAAAATTTGGTGAGCAATAATTATTGCTGCTATAGCACTGTGACAGCACATTGATGTTATCGGAACTGACTGTAAAAAGTCAGAATAATTTTTTAGAAGAAATAATTTAGTGTTTATATTTTTTTAATTGTGTAGTGACAGAAGCTATTATCTATTTATTTCAGAGTGTCAATATTTGGGCTGATTTGCTATATATGCTGTCAATGTCTATGACAAAATGTTCTTGTGCTATATTCCTAAAACTTTGTTCCAAGCAAAGTCATATAGGCCATAGGGTTGTAAAAAGTGCTCTTAGGAATGGACTTATTTATCCTTTCACCTAAATAAAAAATTCCAGAGAGAACTCTTTATAATTAAACGGTTTAACAAAACCTCAACGAAGTTTCAGAGAATCAACAACCTTTCCACTTTGTAAAGAGTTGCTTCTTCTAGGTTTCTAGATGGTCTTGTGCCAACAACAAGTGTATGATCTGCAGTACTGACAGAATGCTTTGTAAAAGAGTTTCTGAGGATTCCAGAGTTTATATAACTCCCATTTTACTTTCCTATGGGGAACTAGAATTAGTCATGTACTGATCTCAATTCTTTCCAGTTGTTAGGTTTTGTCTGTATTTTTTTAAAAAAAAGTTATTGGAGCTGTGATGGTTTGCAGCTTTCAGGAAATTTCCATTGGTTTAGCAGTGTTTGGCTTCAGAACGTCTCAATCAGAGACCATTGATACAGAGAGCAGTACTAAAATCACTGTGACAGCCAGGAAGTCGGTAGTTTCATAGGAAGAGGTCACAAATGACAGCCCACTTACTTTTCTCATGATAAAAAAATAATCATTGTTGCATTTGTGGTTTACTGATTTTCCACATCAGCAGCAAAATCTAACCACCATAATATCTAACATGGGGTTTGGCTGTTATAACCTACCTTTGCGTTTTCTAGCATTTCCTATATTATGAAATCAAAAGAAGCATAGCGGGTGGAGTGGGGGACCCCTAATAATATCCAGAGCAGGCTCACATATTGCTTGTCTGCTTAAGCAAAGAAGAACTATAGGAACCCAAATTTGATCAAGCCAGTCATCTGCAGAAACCTACTATACTCAATATAAGCCTATTGGGAGTCATGCACTTCCCTTTGAATCCTCATTCTCAGACACATGGAAATAACCTGAAAGCTTCAAAACAGTTAACAAGCACCTAATACATTACTGGTGACCAATGGTGGACATATCCAAAAGTGGGCCCCTGTGCAGAAGACTTTTTGGCTTTTTGGCGAGCAGCAGCACACTTTGCACATCCCTATGCCCACCCTTGCTGGTGACTATTTTGTGTTTTTTAGTAATGCCCAAAATAAAGAAATGTATTTTTTGCAAAATATACATGTTTGCAGAACTTTCGTGAAATTATATCTCAGCTTCACAAGTATTATTATTGTCACCAGAAGTGTGGAGGTGTCGGAGAAGTAAGCAGGGGACCTAAAGGAGCACATCCCAGTCAAAACAAAATAGCATGTAGTTTTTTTGCAAATAGCCCAATACCAAAGTTGAGTTCATTGCAAAGCCTCTACACATAGCAAAAATGTCTTTTCTCAAAAAAATACAATTTTGGTCACCCAGTCAACCCTAGCATTCTTACTATTAGCAGTATAAGACATTCTTTCAGTATGATCTAGTAATTTCTGTAACTAAACTACAAACATACAGAAAAGAAACTCTTATGTTACAAAATCAAAGAAAAGTGTTTCATGTTTACAAATCATTGCCTAGCATAGGAAAAATAATTGATTTAGGTCTAATTTCTTTATTATCCACATTCATTTTAAATGAAACAAGAAGCTCTTTCACATATGTCAGCATGTGTCTTAGTTATAGTTTTCCTTGAAGATGACTCATTTGCTATTTTTAATCACTTACACCTACTTATTCCAATTTTCTGCAGAGCTTCATTTGTATGAGCAGACTTTTCCCAAACAACTGTTAGGCAGCTGCAGGCAAATGTACTGCATTTGTTTTTTTATTTGGAAGCAAGAGGCAAAGAAATGGCCAGAACTAAACTGACAATAATACAATGCTTTTATGGGAAACCACTAATGAAAAACAGTTTTATCTCTTTCTTTTCCATTTATTCCAAAATGAATTTTTACGTATAGTTCTGCACAAAGAGCCCAATACTCCAAGAAGAAGGGTGTGCTTGTTTTATTTATAAAACTCTAATCATGGTAATGATAAAAATAGATGTTTATTGAATTCATTGTGGTACATGAAGATGAATGAATCTTTTGGAGGACGGCACACAGTTTCAGTTAGAGCTTCTAAAATAAGAAGCAAGGGTTTAAAACTTCGTCACCTTAATCCATTGGGAAATATCACATTTCATTATGACTGGACATTTTGCTGTCTGCCCTAATAGATAAATCAGATCTAACTGCATTTAAAATGTATTGCAGGCTATATGTAGCTCTTATGTAAGATTTATCTAATGAAATATTAGCTGTTCACTTACCAAGGTGTTCGTCTAGCTTAGTGAATTAGCTTTTCCAAACTGCAACTTATCAATCATATGGAAGCAAAAATATATATTTTTTTAAGTTTTCTTGCATATAAATGCAAATGAATGTTTGCAACATTTGCTAAGCTATGTGTAACTTCTTTAATAAATCAACCCCATTGTGTAAGTCAAACACTGCTAAAATGGAATTTTATGTGGATTTTGTTACATGGGTAAGGCTGTAATGTTCTCATGCATATTTTTAGTTGTTTGATGGCTGCAGATGGTAAGTGCAGAATGTAATGTTGCTATTGTTGTTATAGCAATGAACCGCCTAATCTAATCTCCTCAATTTTCTGTAATAACAACCCTCATATGGCTAAAGTAATACCTTGGGGGTTAGTAGTAGTAGGACTCAAGTTTGTGACTGGATATGGTAAATGTTTCAGATATTTGACATTTTTGGACATTTACAAACTACAAATCATTGAAACTAGAATTTAAAAAATTACAAAACATCTAATTATTGTTGTGACCATTAGTAAAGAATTATTAATTATTTTATTAATTATATTATTTTAAAATACTTATGCAATAACTGTCTGAGATATATCTTTAAATTACCTTCTGAGTTCTCTTGTTATCTTAGAGAAAATGTATATCTATGATTATGCTGATACCTTATCAGTACAATGTAAGTGTTAGGTGGGTTACACTTAGCACTCCTGTTCCCCAGGTAGGTAATATTTGGGGGGAAAAGCCTATATGTTCCAATCCAGAAATCAAATACTTACTATGGAACACTACAGTCTCCAATGGCCACGTCTGGATTTGCAATAATGGATCTAACTCTATTAAAGTTTCATAGTATAAAACCATCTCAGAAAATATTCAAGGTGTACAGTATTCCACAGATTTCCGTATTTTTTAGCAATAAACACACATTATTTTATTTCACTGATGTATACAATTATAATTATTTATTTCACTGATGTATACAATGTATGATTTATTATTGTGCTGATCTTTGCCAATGTGCAGTCTTGGTAGCTGTCCAGATCACAAATCAATGAGCAAATTCTCCTCCTAGGTCTATTCCTAGACCTGAATCAGTCTCAGTAGCCTGATGGTTTGCTGAGTTCCCAGTGATATTACTTAATGTTAAATAAACATAGAAAATCATGTCATTGTTACAGAAATGTTTTAATCAAAACTAAGAACAAAGATAGACAGTAGGTTGCTGTTATTTTTGTTACTTAGCTGACTATAGTGCTCACCCTACAATAAATTAAATCAGGCTAGCAGATCCACCCCTACATAGACCTGGGATGTGTAAAAAAGATGACGCTCCTGTTGCCTTATGTTTTATCTTCTGTGTTTGGCAGGATTTATTAATTTCAGTGCTTTCAGTGTGCATTTTATGTTTTGTAATGTTGCTAAGAAAAATGTTATTTATGACAACATTGAAGGAATTTTCCTCCTGCGTTTGTCTGCTGATAAACTTTTAATCTAGAATAGAAAGGGTGAGCATTCCATAACAGCTTAAGGTGAATGTGTTCCTTTCTCCCTGTGGAATGATAAGAAATAAATTTGGCACTTAAGAGATCACAGACATTGTTCCAGCAGGATGGGAGCACTGTCAGTAACTCCTAATCTAGTGCAGCAATAAATAAACCAGTGTGTCATGAGAATATTACAGTCATGCACCTCTCTACAGTATCAAATGTATAACTCGGATATATAGGGCTATGTCAACTACATTACATTACATAAATTACACTGTGCCCCAACATCAGTCAATTTCTTTAAAATAATGAGCATAAGTGCAATGGTAAATCCACTTGTAAAGTCTCAAGTCAATTTCTCCTTTTAGTCTTCCACAATCTGATATATACCTGGGGTAAAGCTCCAGAGAAATAAATAGCAGAGGACTTTTTTAAATGTATACCAAATGCTTTCTGCAGTATGGAGCTTGTTGGTAAGATTTCCCACCATTTTCTGTCCTAGAGACAAAACGTTAAATAAGAAGTGGTCCTCTCTTAGACAATTGATAACTGAACAGGTGCCCCCAGAAGAAAGTTTCCTTTCATTTCCAGTTCCAACAGCAACTATAAAATTGTGGTTTCCTGTCAATTCTCACCCTGGGGACAAATATAGATAGTGAATCTTCAGCACATAAACAGATAAATAAATATACTGTTGTATTGATATTAATATATTCTATACGGGGGGTGTAACATACTGCCAAGTAGTAGAAGTTTGGGCTTGATTTGTAGAGGGCATATTTGCACCTTTACTTTACCAAACTAACTTCTGTACATTGTGGAGCATTAAGGGAGCCTATCGACTTGCTATATATTTGTGATAACATACTACAAAGCACCTTTACCCACACATAGGCATGTGTTGTAGTATTATCCCATTTACTGGAGCTGCATTGCACCCCAAACAAGATTTTACAATGGAGACTGTTCACCTAGCATAGCAAAATCCTCACTTTAGAAGGTGCCAATTCACTTTGCAAAGAAAATATTTTTAATTGATAAAATATCCCATTGCTGGCATAACATTCCACCACCCTTATAGACATGTGACCAGTATATTACCAGCGAAGATTCACTACAGTAAACTCTAACACCAGGAATGATTAAAATTTCTTATCAAGCTCTCTGCATATTTCTAGGTAATTACTTGAACACTGAGTAAGATTTCTGGGATGTTCTGCACACAGTTTACAGTGTACAGTTCCCATTCAACTCTATTGAAAAGTTGAATGTGAATTTTTGGCACTTGGCTGGAGGCTGCAACATAAAGTGGAAAACAAATGTTATCACTAGCCCGTAGTGTCCCTACCTACAATATAGGGCTATTGGTTCTGCACATCAGTGCCTTTAGAGAACAGAGTTTAGAGAACAGACAGCATGGGACTGACTATATGGAGAAGTAAACTACAGGGTAGGGGAATAAAGTATACAAAATCACTTTTTTAACCCCCTAGACTTAAACATACATTTACCTGAAAGAGATTTAAAAAAAACATGAAGTTAGACTTTAAATAAATTCATTTTTAATTTTAGCTGAGTTTTACATTGTTAATTTCATAGTTTAGCAGCTTTAGTCCAGAAGTGTTCTAGAACAAGAAGTTGGAATATGTGAGCAGAGGGAATGCAAGTTAAACAAACACTTTTGTTTTACACTGGTGGCCAGCTACATCCCAATGTTTGGCTGTTAAAAGTAAGCCCTCTGATTTGCGTAAACTAGCTGACAAAGTTGTGCATGTCTGGCATAAACTATATCCTAATTTGGAGGGAAAGAATTTTTTTCCATATTAATTTTCATCCAGTTCTCCTCTGTGTGTTTTTTTTAAATGACATTTACAATCAAGACTGAAACCTGTTACAGACCATGATCCTAGATCTATTTTAGGGGATTGGACCAGGGCAGTAAAACAAAATTAGAAAAGAAGTGAGAATACTTTTTAAGGGTGTTAAAAATATATTATTGAAAATTACACGTTTGTTTGTGGATAGTAAAAAATGCAATTTTAGTATACTTGGAAAATTAGTTTTAAGTGGTCTGCATTTACTGTAATCACATAGATAACCCAGTTTTGCAGTAAGAACCACTGCACTCCCAACAACTCTCTAGACCAGCCATTCATAACCTGCTTGGTGTGGAACCCTACAGTTCCCCCAAAGGTTGTTAAGGGCTTCTTGAGCTGTAGCCAATTGTCTACCCAGTTGGTGGTGCTTGCACATTTAGAAGGCTATAAATGCTTGTCAGAGCCAGCTGCATTGCACCAATGCACCAATCTTTATACCCGGGGTAATATTCTTACCACAATTTTTCCCAATCACAGGCTGTGTGCAAGTATTTCACCAAATATGGAAAAACTGATTGTGTTGAAATTTCACTATCTGCACTTTGACTATGTACCTTAATTCAGGTTGAATAAAAAAAGGGAAAAAAAGTATTTGTATGTTCTTCTCTGATGTGGGGTGACATACATACTTCTTTCAAGTAGTAGCCTCATTCATGGTAAATTCAGCTTGTTGAAAAGCAAATATTTGCTTCCCTCTCAAAGCCCTTTTTTGATGTGGACATGGTTACTGCCAAGCGTGACTGTAAGCTCCAGCCTGAAGCCATGGAAGAAGAAGGCAAGGATTGTGGAAACCACTTTTGGGATTCAGGAGTTTGTAAAGATGTGCAACAAATCCATTAGCGGACACAGAATGATTTTGCAACTTCAGGTGAGTTCAGGGCCAGTTTAATGTGAAACTGTGAAGTGCCACATTTCAAAGAGCAAACTTTAGAAATATAATGAAGTACCCCACCATTTATGCCATATCTGCAGGTCCTCATCGCTTAACAATATCTACAGTAACCTATACACCATATGCTGTGATTTCACTATATACTGTGCTATTCTTTTATATGTGAAATGTTAAACCAGTGCAGGTTGGCAGCACTCTGGGACTAATAAGGGGCCTTATTGTATATATATATATATATATATATATATATATATAAGCACAACAAATAGCAATAGGGTTAGGTTATCTTTAAAGGCATACAATGAAGTGAGTCTGACAATTTTCACAGGTCATTTATTTTAGGATTCAAGGCAAACATGTGAGTGAGAATTTATAGAAATGGGAATTCAGGGCACATTGCTTAGCTGTAAATATGAGTGGCATTTCACTAATATCCCACAGATAAGAAAGAGCATATACTTCATAATTGAATGGTAAATTAGAGGTTCTATGACTTAATAAAGGGAAATGTTTTTAAATATCATCAGTCATCCTCTTTGAATTACCTTTGCATGGTGTAATGGATTAATAGTATACAGTTTTCTGATAAATAATTAAAAACTCTTGAATCATGAAGCAAACTGAGGTTAAAAACTGTCAGTTTTTTTTTATTCTTACTGTATTCAGGCATTGTTTCATTTTTGTGCGAACAAAGACTATAGAATATGTCTAAAATAAGATTAATGTCTGGGAAGAATTTAAAAAGTCCAGTGGGTATTGTTCATTATTGAAAAATCAGTGCCAGTCAATGGGTTAGAGAAATTTAGGGAATTAAAAAAAATATCAGGTACACAACCCTAAAATCAGAAACTCTGTTCAGTTGGCTCAGAAGAGTAAGAGCAGAAATATTAGGACCCATTCACACCCACTATTCTATACAACACAGCACAGGTACTTTTTTTACTGTATAAATGTATTGGAGTGTCATTTACAGAATATGAACACTTCATAATGCTTTTGCAATCAAGTTTTTTTCTGAATACAAATGTCTAAATCTACCCTAAGGGGTATGGTAATGCTTTTTTTATTAGAATGATGGATACATGTGCAGTAATTGTTTTGGCCCCAGAAACAACCTAAACAAATTGTCAATAAAAAGGTGAATATTTTTATTACATTATTTACATGTCTGTTTTGCTTTAGCTGTTTGGGCATATTTATTTCAACAAGTGTTCTTATACAAAGGTACTGGTCCACCTACTTAGTGGTGATTACCAGCAACATCAACTGAAACTGCATGAAACATGGGACCTGATTAAGAATCACAGATCCTGAATACATTGTAGGCTGAAAAATGCTGATCAAGCCTGAATTATGGCCTACAAAAAATGTTGACACCATGGTGTCTCCTTACCAACTTTAACCTGTCTATATCAAAGCTCAACAACACTGCAAAATGTCTTGGCTTGCGTCAATACATTCACATTTATGATCATGTTCCAGCTGGGTGTTTGTTTTTTTATCCTTGTATTACATCCCATGAAGAAAGAACAGACATAGTCCAAACCATATTTTATTTCTGATTAAAATAAGATAGTACAACTACAAAGTTCTCAGGACTGCAAATATATACAGATTGGGATGTTAGACCAAATTCTAAAGCCACTGCTTAGGATTTTGTTTCATCACTAGCCAGGGATTGTTCTAGAACAGATAAACAATGAACTTCCTTCTAACATTATTGCTTATAATGCTGTTCTTCTTATCCACCCCTTCAGGTTTTGTGGCTAGGTGCCATAGTTTAGTTTGTAGAGTTTATGATGTGCAGTAGCAGAGGTTGGTAAGTTTATTGATGAGAACATTTACCATAACAGACCAGTATAAACTATACATTAATCATGAAGCACAACAAGATGTAAATATCAAACTCCATGCATGAGACAATGCCAATTTTACTATTAATAACAATTAAAGTATTTCAGTTTGCCAGCACAGCAAAACACCATTGTAATTAGCACTCAGTTCACTGTTCTGCATTACATGTTTTTGTTAAAACTTATTCACCCCACCAAATATCGAAATATTTCCTCAACAAATATTTGTTGGTTTGTTGATGATGTGATGTGTTAGCTTTTATTTTACTTAAGGAGCAGGGTGTTGATTAGCCCCCTAAAAAGTTGTGTTTATGTCATCTAAATAAGGGACTGGGAATTGCCATGCTCTTGCACTTGATTGGGTTCTTGAAGTAAGCATGGGTTCAGCGACTGAACTTTTTACTCCCTTAAAAAATCAATCCCCCTGGAATGGATTTGCTAAAAATCATTTGTTATTAGTCGGCAAATGTTTTCAATCCTGGACCAGATCCTTTACAGGTTTGATGGCTCACCCAGGTTATTCCATGATAGGCTATCTTCTCCTCTCATGGATAGCTTTAACCTCCCCAGCGGTAAAAAGATGCTAGGAGCGGTAACCTCGAGTCATACTCGGGGTAGGTAAACCTATGGGAAAGATAGTAAATACAGACTAAGTAACAAGTCTTCAATATTCTATAATGCAATCACAATTTACTATGCCCCCACAAAGCTGCCATTTTTTTATTGGCAAGGCATTTCATCAATGTGTTGACATGTATCTTGGCATCCAGATCCACCATTTTATTCAGTGAGTTACGATTACATTGCAACAGTAAATTTGTTACTAATTTCTTTTTTTTTTTTTTACGTCCATGAATAATTTAATGGACACTGACAAACCATGCAGTGTAAATAAAAGTTTTTATTTATTTTGGAATTAACTTACCCAATTCCATTAAATGGATATTAAAATGCAGATAGCATGTCGGAGGGTTCGTCATGTTTGAATGTTATTAAGCTTTTTAATAAATTGAAATATGTAAAGGTTTCCTACTAATAAAACATCAGTAGCAATTCCGGGGGAATAATTCATCTAAGAATTCCTTTGATGTCATTCCCAGGAAATGACAGCTCCCTCACCCAATATAACAGCTTGTTTTATATTGCTCACCCACTCTATCAAACTTAAATAATTTTTACTGAGATGCCTTGTATTGCTGATGGGCAAAATGTGCCGTCTTATTCTGATTACATATGAGTTACTACATATGCTGATTGAGGTGAGGCCCTTAGACCATCTTCGTTAACTAACTGAAGGATACTCATTTCGGTAAATCATCATGAAAAATGTTATCAAACTAAGGATTTGATGGGAGGAAAATATATATGTAAATTCTGAAGCAGTCTATCTGAGATGTAACTTTAAAATTGGATAGAAAGTCATTTGCAAGCGAAAAGTAGTTCCCACGTGTCCAGCTGGGTTATTTGCAATTCTATTTGCTTATTTAATATCAGATGAGTCTAACTTTTTGTAGATGATTATGGCAATGCCATTTTAATGATTTTCTGCAGTATAATTTTGAAATGCAATTCAGTAACCTTTGAAATAGTCATCAGCGAAGGAAATAATGTGAAAGTGTATGAACACAATATGAAAAGTTTGGAAGTGTTATCATTATCAACTAAATTGTATTTCCTAAGGTATCATGAGAAAAGTAAAAGTGTTGTTCTCTAATAACAAAGCCAGAGTAGTTGTATTTGGACTGGGAGTCAATTTGATTCCTTAATTTTATTATATAATTGTATGTATGTTGTGTATGTTGGGTGGAAAGTCCAAATCTAAATCTTTTTTTGCATTTATTAATGTGCCAACTTGGCCTGTTAATATATTTTACTATACAGGTAGTTAAATATCTTCTTTTGTTTCTTATTTACCTTCACTTTTTACTTTCAGATTATTTACCTATTTACCTTCAGATTTGTTCAATTTAACTTTTCTTTGTTCAATTTAATTTTTCTTTTTAAAACTATATTATATCATTTATTTGCAATTTTGTCCACTAAATTTCCAATAGCCTTATGAAGACCTATGCAACATTTCCAATGCATCTTTCAGTATGTTATGCGATAAATAGCTGACAACATATGGTTATTCTTAGGGAAAATATAAACAAAATAGGTGTTTGGTATTGATACTAAGCAAATTGCCTGAATAAACATGAATAATCCAAACGTCAAGTACATGCTGTACAACTTTCATTCAAGATGATCCCATGAACAGAAGCAGTTCCAGCTGATAAATTGTGGTCAGTTGGAACTTACCATCTAGCCTATAAAACTTCCTTGTATGCTAGTATAGGAACTTTGACATCTTATAAAACACCACTAAGGTCTTCAAACTATTGCATAGTTGGCATATACCCCAGTGGACACACTCCAAAGTTCTGCCAAAAGCTTTTCCATAACGGTGATGGCTGTTATCTCCAAAAAGAGTGGTGAACATTCCTTAATATTGGCACTGAGATGGAATGTCCAACAAACACATACAAGAGTAATGACCAGATATACTTTTCTGTACTACATAAGGGAAAATGAATAAACAGAGTATAATAAAATTATCATTTGCAGCCTGTTGTTTGACCATATGTGTATTATAATCCCTGTACCAACAACAAAATGCTTTTTACTATAATTGTTGACATAAATCTAGATATATATGCATTAAGTCATGCCTTAGTAAAATCAGTATTGACTTTTGTGTATTTTTGTCATTCCAGATTGACTTTGAAGACGTGATTGCAGAACCTGAGGGGACCCATAGCTTTGATGGCATTTGGAAAGCAAGCTTCACTACATTCACTGTGACTAAATATTGGTTCTACCGCTTACTGTCTGCAATCTTTGGAATACCATTGTCACTTATCTGGGGCATTTATTTTGCCATCCTGTCATTCCTGCACATCTGGGCTGTAGTTCCATGCATAAAGAGCTACTTGATTGAAATTCAATGTATCAGCCGAGTCTACTCCATCTGCATCCACACGTTCTGTGATCCATTGTTTGAAGCAATTGGCAGGGTGTTCAGTTTTGTTCGACTTACTGTACGCAAAGAAGTATAGGTGACATCCAGAGTTATATGTCAGATATTTGTCAATATTTTATGAGCACTGACATGAGATCAGTAACTAGAGTATGTATCCTGGGGCAAAATCTTTACCCGCTTTGAAGATTTAGGTTTAAAGAAGTATTTGTTTTGTGAAATAAGTACATTTTTTTTCTGTTAACAGCTACATGCCATTTGGCATTATGTGAAATACTGTATTTTTGTTTCGCTATCCACAAATTGCTTACATGTTATAAATAAAATAAAGCAATGAGTGGGCAGGTATCTGATTAACAATAAACTGATGGAGATTGTAATATCTGGTCTAATTCTCAAGCTGATGCAGTTCTGTAAAAGAATGTTTAATTCATAAACTACAGCTGAGAGAGTTCAAATTTAAATTTCAAAAGTAACAATGCAAACATACCCAGGAATGCTTGCAGTTTTATCAAATGTACATAAAGATATTTATCAGAAACTCTATAGCTCACTTTAATGGAGAAGCTTGATTATTTCTATGCCTACTGTAATAGCAAGAGTTTTCAGTAAATAATAGATGTGTAAATGTAACCACTTATCACATACAATTGCTGAACATTTTGTGTATTCTATTGATGGCCTATACATATTGTCAAAACATTCTTCTTGGTATATCTTTTTATCAATGTAAGCTAATAATGTTTATTAAAGCTTTCTCTTTTCAAAAGTACAGAAAAGTACTGAACACACTGTTTCATAAATGGAATGCATTATATTCAAAAGCCAAAGACAAGCTGAATGAGGCACGTTAATAAGCAACTCTATTGTCCTAGGTGTCCTTCTATGTGAGCACAAGACATTGGCTTCTGAATGTAGTAATCCTAATTTGTGTCAGATATGAATATGCAATAAATCATTTCCAGTTACTTTTGAAAAACAAATGTCTAGCCATTTTTTGTTTGGGAATAATTTTGTTTTTTTTTGTTATGTGATTTTACAAAACATGTTTTATACAAAATCCATTGGACAATCATCTGAAAGTATTTTGAATATTATATGGTTCATCAATGGTTCCATATTGATTTGTTTAGACAATATTTATGTATATGGCTCACTTTTATTTTAAATATAAATCCATTTAATTTCACTTGTCTGCTTTTGTTTACTATCAGCTAATTGTGCACAGGCACATCTTGATGGAGATGGATTCTTTCACACATGCAGTATATATGCTGTTGTTTGTGCATGTTTTGCACACTATAAAATACAACTCACACATGGCAGTGCTTTTAATATTACTTTTTTGCCATTGATAATGAATACTAATTAGTGCTTTGTAATTAATAATTAGCTATCCAGGCATTTTACGCTTTATTTTGACAAATTACGAAAGAATAATCAATGACATAATTTTTTATAAAGAAAAATTATGAATCAGTGAATCGGGTTTCCCCGAATTTAGATTTATTCACCCACCTATGTGAAGCCCTATTCACCCATTCAGCCTTAAAAATCATTTACTGCAGAATGCCTAACAGGATAGACTCTATAAAATATCTCTTCATTTATTTTTTTATCTCCCAAACACTGGAGATGATAGACTTTCATAGCTAAATCTGAGTGATCCAGCAAACTTGGATTTCCAAAAAATAATTTGCTATTAGTGGCAAATGTTTTCAATCCTAAGCCACATTCTTTCCAGGTTTGCTGGATTACCCAGGTTCTCCCATGATAGTTTATCCCATCCAGTCTTGGGGAGTTTTAATTAATCAGGTCCATAGTGTTGTTTAATAACCCTGCCAGGTGGAAGGGAGCCCTCTATGCCTCTCTATTCTTGGTGATGTGATTCAATGTCCTAAGTAAATGTGGCTGCACTTGGCAGCTTGCATGTGGACCTCTGCTGTGAACGATGGCCACTCTACAGTAGCAGTATAAAATGTGAATGGTAAGGATGTACTGCCTGTATTAAAACTGTTGTATCAGAAATATGTTTCTATGATAACATAGTTATGGTAAGAAAGGATATTCATAGATACACATAGTAGTTATTTTCTACATATGTTACATAATAGTACGGCTACTAATATTAGTAATATTATAAAGATTTACATTTTAGAAAAAAATTACTGTAAAGAAATAGCAATTTAAGGGTCATCTATAGCCAAAAGGTGGTAAATGAGCTGTTAACAATAATTCTCAAGTAACTGTATTTCATAAAAACCCCTCTGTGCAGTAACATAGCCAGATCCTCTAATATCTCATCCACCACCCTAGCATTCAGATTTTAACAGGGCTGGATGGTGTTATTTAGGATTTTACCTGAAGCATTGCCTCCTGCTAAAATCAGGAACACAGACCTTCTGTGCTACTAGTGTGATCACAGTCCTTAAATGCTTTAAACAAAGAGCAGGGCCTTCTGTTTAGAAATTCAGAGTAAGATATCATTAATACGACACAAATAGAATCTAAACAGATACGCAATTTCGAACATTAAAAGTCCATATAAAGAGAATCTGCTATGGAGCAATTTACCTTTCTCTGAAAACTTACCAGATGCACCAAGTAGAAATCTGTAAAGTGAAGGTAAATATACTTAGCAGTGAGTGACGTAATTTAGTATGTGCTCATGCAAGGTTTTCTTTAGCATTTTGGTATGTACAAAGTGTCTTTGATATCATATGTTTTGGCTTTCTTTTTTGCTTACAGCTGTAAAAACACCTCTAAGCCACATACACACCTGCAATTATTGTCGCTGGAAATGATCTTTCAGGATCCTTTCCAACGACAAAAGACTGCACGATGTATGAACGAGTGCTGTACATACAGCAGAGTTCTGCTCTATGCAGAGTGGAGGGGGAGAACGATGGAGCGGCACGCTGCTGTGCACTCTCCCCCTTCTCTTACATTACGATAGTTCATCGTCAATCATCCTTGGATCCGCCAGGACGGTCATTTGGACAATGGACGCTGTACACACACCCAATTCTCCCCCTATATTGGCCATGAGCCGATTATCGGGCGGGAACCATTGGACATGTGTACAGAGCTTTAGACATGGGATGGTTGGTCAAAATGCTTTGCAACCTTAGTAGTCACCCTCAGTGTATAAATAGTCTCACATTTTGCAGAGATGATTATGCATTCTGAAAACTTGCTTTCTTCTATCATCTATTGTCTATACCTAGTTAAGACAGTTATCTGGACTTTTATTGGACACAGCATTACCAAAGAGAATCTCCGAGCACTGGTTTTTAGCCATGTACACAAAACAAAAAAGTCTGCCTGACTGGCATCTACACTTCACATAAAAATATATATTTACATATAGGTAATATATAATATATAGAGAATAGAGGCCTTATCATATCATCTTGCTGACGCCACATCCTGAATACTGTTAAATCATAAAACAATATACCTAAAATGGGATTATAACACCATTAAAATATTTTACCAAAGATCAAATACATATATACTCCTGATAAAGCCAATGTTACATCTGCAAAATGCATCGTTTAACTTACAAGACTTCACGAGAAACATTCAACTTACATATCATCATGTACAGGATTGTAATTATACAAATGTAATATAACAATATGCATTTTTTTAAATATTTGTACGTGATGTTAGAAGTTTTTTTTTACATAAGCAGCACAGTGGCTCAGAGGTTAGTGCTCTGGCCTTTGCGCTAGGTCCCAGGTTCGAATCTGGGTCGGTACATTATCTACTTGTAGTTTGCAGGTTCTCCCCGTGGGTTTCCTCCGGGTACTCCAGTTTTCTTCCAAAAAACATGCAGTTTGTTTAATTGGTTTTCCCTAGACTCTATTAAAAGACATATGACTATGGTAGGGACATTAGATTGTGAGCTCCTTTGAGGGACAGCTAGTGACATGACTGGATTTTGTACATCGCTGTGTAATATGGTGTTTTATAAATACTGTGTAATAATATATGCATTCAATTTTGGGTATGAAAAATTTTAATGATCTTGAAATCCCATTCCAGTTGCATTTTTCTTATAATTTCACAAAAATTAAGAGTAAATATTACAATAAGTAAAAGTAATGAAATTCTATGCACAGACATACACATATGTGCAATAAAAATTTAGTTAAAAACTAAAAAAAATATATATAAAATGTTTTCCTTATGCATATATAATTTTTTCTATACTTTTAACAAATATGACATACTTGACATCTTATAGACATGTATCAATATTTGCCCTCCAAACCCAGTTGTGTGAATTTAAACTGTGACACAATTTTTCTATTTTTTAAAATATGCCTGGCAGATTTAAACTGAGGCTAATATAAGAATTTTTTTCTTTATCATATATACATATATATATGGGTAATATATATATCTGGGAAATAGTTTTCCTTCTGGATAAAGAGTTCTTTAAAGATTCTTCTAAAAAAAAAATGAGGATGTTTTACTATAGGTTCACTAGTCTGTACAAAAAAAAATCAGTCTAATCAGGTATAATTGCTAGACATTTACCTGTATGTCTGTTTCAAGCAGACACAGGTTCATTGTTCTTATGAACCTTAGGTAAACCATTATGATTTTTTAAAAAATGTGCTTTGCAATATCTCTTTGTAATGTAATTTTAATATCTTTCAATTCACTGTAAAGAACATGCAGACTTGATGTAAACATACCAAAATTGTATTGCATATTGCATGTAACATACAAGCTAAAGATGTGCACAATAAAAGGATTAACACGTTTCAGTGTACATTATTTGATAAATGAGTGGAAACTTGCTGTGGTTTAATTATAGAAATGTCAGCACTATTTGTTCCAGAGGGATATGAGCTGTTCTTCAATAATTCACAGTGTACACAGAGAAGTACCTGATGGCCATGTTGTGATTGGTTGGTGAGTTATGTTAACAAAAGGTTTAGATTTAATAACCCTCCAAGTTCTTCCAAAGTGTTAAGTGCATGACAAAGCGTGGAGCAGATTCTACTTATATGGAAATGTAGCTCTCAATGTAATTCAATTAAATGGAAAATCAGAATAAAATTTCAAGCGTTAATAAAGTCATGTCTAAAAATTTACTTATGAGACTTTAAAATTTAGAAACTAAGGCCTCAATAAAAGCAATAATATAATCCTAAATCCTATACATTGTGAGAAAAGTATACCACACAAGATCCAAATTGTCCAGCTCTTCGCTCTTTTTATACAGAGTCTGATTTTCAACAATTTAGTGTAATCATATTAAAAGTGCATATCTTTAAAAAGCTAATTGTACACATTTTCCAGTATGGTATTAAAACAAAGCATAGGGTATGGAAGTGCTACAAAATCATTGTGTTGTTATAATGTGAAAAGGCTATTTAATTACAGAGTTTAGCATGGTTAACATGTTGGCAGAGCATGAATGAGCATTAGGAACTAAAACATAATCATAGGGTTTTACATAAATTCTCAGCTCAGCTGTATTCAGTGTTGGGTTGTACATTTACGCTCATTTACCAGAAATCCCTTCACAGTGATTCCCTCAAATCTCAAACAAGTAAATCTAAGAAAAGGGAAAATTATTGATAACCTTCATGTATTTAAAAAATAAACTGGTACTCCATTTAAAAATTCTGCTATGACTTGTTTTATCCAGAAAAAACTCTTTTGTGCCCCTTTTGTGCCCTCTCTTTATTTAGGTACAGCAGAGTCTGCCTTTTCTTGAATTATCGGCTCTAACAACTGCCATGCCAGTTAGTCAATTGGCAGTTGGTGGAGCTTAGCTATGAAATCAGGGGAAATCAGCCCCAGTAACAATGTAAAACAAAATCAGAGAAAAGGGAGAAATGGGCTAGTTAGGACTTTCACATTAGGAGTTTATAACAGAAAATTTAGCCTTGGAGGATGGAAGTAAAATACCATAGATATATCTAGTAGGAATATGTAACAGAAACCAGTAATAATAAAACTTTGGTCATATATCATACATTTTTTTTAACAGCACAGAAAAAGGTAAATTCGACAGAACAAAGCTAAAAGAGACTGTAAATCCAGGGAACATCTAGGAATCAGGAAGGATTTTTTTCCCCCTGTTGGACCAAATTGAACCACAGTTTTTTTTTTTTTTTGCCTTTTTCTGGATCAGCTATGTCTAGAGGGTTTTTTTCTTTCTGGGATTTGTTTATATCCCTAGTGGTTGAACATGAAGGAACCCAACTAGCCATGTAACCATCATAGATTTATTTCAGTTACTGTAAAGGTAGACATTAGTTTTAGGAATTCAGCTTCAGTCATAAATTCTTCCCTTTTCCACACTAAGTAGTACTTTGACAGAATATAGCTTCCTCCAGACCCCTCCAACATTGTGCATCTGTATTAATCTAAAAATATGTCTTATCATAATTGCTAAACTATTTTTTAGATATTTGCAAACATGACTAGGATTGCAGAAACATGGCTTACAAACAAATAATAAAATGTACTCATATACTTTACTAGATGAGAGGCAGATTGATATGTGCTAAATAATGACCCCCCCCCCCCCAACCTCACTATTCTATAGCTAGAATGAATATTACTACATGTATAACTTGATTATGGGGATTAAATTACTTTTATTCTTTTATTATTCTTTTATTTATCATTGATATTGTCAATTTAACAATTAAGGAGGGAGAAACATAGCCAACTACTCAACCAGTTACAATGCACATTATTGTGAACGTCTGTTATACTGGTTAATAAAAGTCATGCATAGCAAATGTTAAGGAGGTGCCAGTTTAGGCAGTCCATCTCGACTTCTCAGAAACATTCTGTAGCTCTTAACAAGTAATGCACGCATCTGCCAAAAAGAGTCCAATAAAATGTTTGTTCCTTTTACATAAAACAAACTGCAAAGATTGAGACCAGACTCTGGAGAAGAACAAGTAATGTGGAAGGACCGGATTCAAACAAAATCTCAAAGACAATCTTTCTGAAGCAAACTTGGAATTGTTACTGGAGATTTTAAGAACTCTCTAATCATCAGAGGTAATGTTACCCAGAGGCATAAAGGAATCTTTATAGTACAGGCCATAATTGGAAAATCCATCTATTCTGGAACAGAATGAAGCTATAATAAAAGGGTTTATAAAAATATATATAAAACTAAGCTAGAAATATATAAAACCAAGCTAGAAACATCAAATAAGAATCAAATAGAAATGTCAACAGTGACTAAAAGAAACAGTATATGCAATACATGGTTTAAATTTTTTACTAACATAATATTATAAAATGTGTGGCCCTTCTTGAATAATTACCTTAGAATGGTGGTTAGAGCCCAAAATACCATTTCAGGAACAGATATGCAGTCAGATAGATATTGCATTTTATCTGTTTATAGTTTTAGCTTCACTTTCCCGTTACAACTGTTGGCACAGGACTGTATGGTACAGGACTAGACAAGGATAAAAAAGTGGGAGTTCACTTGGGCATAATTACTACCCCAAAGGCTGCACACAGACCAGGAAAAAAGTATTAGATCATCCCCTTAGCCGCAAGACTGTTAAGTCATAGAACGATGCCAAGCAATATGCGCACCTGTGACTACTGGATTACTTCAGCATTACCCATCCACAGAAGGGAAGGAACAAGCTCCAAGCTGCTATGTGACCCTGGAAATCAAGTATTGACTATTGCAAGCAAAGTGTAAAGTGTCTGTCAAAGTCACAGTAAGAATGGGAAATAAGCAGTGCAAGGACTCACAGAATATAAAGTATAGCATGTAATGTGCACACTCACAGCCATACAACAGATACGATTGCACCAGTCCCTCCAGTGTTCTTATTTTTGTCCTGATACAGAGGAGTGTGCACCGGCATCTTAGGACTGGAAATACTTAAATACTGTTACTGGCAAATTCCCCAGGTGATAATAAATTGACAATAACTTGGTAATAGAAAGCTAACACAGCCACCACATCTGCAAAATACTAAATAAAAAATGAGATGGAGTCTAAGAAAATAAAATATACAAAATTCCACCCATTTTGAATAATAAGTAATTTTCCATGGAAAAGTAAATTAGTTAACTTTCTCCTTCATTGGTAGACACCTTAGAATGTGATCTCGTCTTAGGGACAGTTAGTAATATGACTATGGAAAAGAAAAGCGTCACAAAAGATGTTGGCTCTATATAAATACATGATTTAAATATAAATACACTTGGACAGGATTTATCTGTGTAGGCTGAGAAGAATAGAATTGGCTCCTGTAAGGAGGTGCGGTAGAACAACTTCCTTCCAACGTACTTCATAAGGATGTTGATCCCAGGAGGAGAGAACAAGAAGTCAGTGAATTTAAAGTATGACTACACTCAAGTTCAAAAATGTGATATGTTGCATTTTACCAGTCCTTAGATGTAGCTACATTGGTTTACTTCTTTCAGGTTAAACACATTTCAGCAAATATAGAAAATACTCATTAAACTTATCCAATGATATCCAGTAAGAAGAAAGTAAACATTCATGGAATTATGCTGTGTCTGCTGAACCAAGGCTCTTTTAGGCTTGTGGTAGACATACATTGTGTTTGTATTTTCTCTTCTGCGGATGAAAAGGTTCCAGGTTTGCTAGATCACCAAGGTTCACTGATGAAAGTGTATATTCTCCAGCCTTGGAGAGCTTTAATAAATCAAGGCCATTGTCCCGCAGTTCCCTTTTTGCTTTTTGAGAGGTTAGATCAGTTTTTCTCACTTAGGAACTCTTCTCACTCCTCTCACTCCAGTGGTTTCCAAGGGTTCATTGAGCAATGAGCAATTTGTGACTCTCAGGTCAGTTTCATTGACACCAATGATCTTTTTTTCTATCTTTAAGGATGCAGTACAGTGGCTCAGTTGTTAGCACTCTGGCTTTTGCAGCACTAAGTCCCAGGTTTGAATTTGGCCAGGGCACTGTCTGCATGGAGTTTGCACATTCTGTTCATGTTTACTCTGGTGAGCCCTTTTGAGGGACAGTTGACACGACCATGGACTTTTTAGGGGCTGCATAATATGTTTGCTCTATATAAATACTCTCTAATAATAATGTACTGTGAGTTGTGAATATAGTAAATATAATAGGGGTTCCCTGAAGACCTGAATTTTTTTCAAGGTGTCCCTATATCTTAAAAAGGTCATGAAACACTGGGTAAAATAAACACATTGTGTAGAAGTAGCTAAAAAATATTCATCTGATTAATATTACAACAGACAAAAGTTTGGACAATATTATCTTCCCACCAGGAGCACAGCATTTTCCACGGCCGTGGAATGTTACACCCTGTGATAAGCAGAAAGTCTTGCACTCAGTTGAAGATGTAACCTGGAAGAGAAGATGGAAAGAAACACATTGAATTGGGGTTGGGTAAATTATAGAAATAATTTGAAAAGTAACCTCCAGCTGCAATAATAAAGTTAGGAGAGACTGTTCACATAAAGTATTTCAGTAACATAGTTGTCTTTTTTTATGAAGTGTTTCTATCCACTTGTCAACATATTCATCCATTTAAACCTGCAAGACATGCAGCTGCTCGTCCATGACACAAAGCAGTATCTATTCAGAAACATTTTACAACTGAAATTTCTTCTGCAAAACACTTTCATACATTACTAGCAAAATAGGCCAGTTTATAACAAACAATGTTATAGAAGTGTCTTAGAGGGGAATATGTGCAAGACAATATTATGAATAGAAATGTCAGCAGTCAGTATGTACAGAAGAGGAGTATGGAGGGTGTGAGAGCTGGAAGAATGTGCAGGAGAGGCATGCAGATGGTATGACAGTGGACAATATGTGAAAAAAAGTGCAAAGGTTATCAAAGGGAAAGTATGTGTGGAAAAGTATTGTAGAAGGTATGAAAGGGGAAATCATACACATAGCTTAGGTGCTAAGAGATGAGGGGATAATGCACTGAGGAATGGGCTGAGGAATGGATATCCAGGTGTCATCACATATATTGGAGACAGGGCTCTGGGGGGAAGCATACCAAAGCTAGGGACTGGATATTAATTAGTATTAATTGGTTGATATCTATATACAGCAGTCACTGAGGGGTTACTAGTTTAAGCTTGAAGTGGTTGAGGGGTAACAATCATTTTGTGGTTGTTGAGAAAGGTGGTGGTAGAAAGTTTATTGCATGTACACCACACACTGGTCACTAATAGGTTAACTCACATATACTGCATCCTGGTCACTAATGGGTTAATGCACATACTCTGCTGGTTTCCAAGTACTGGAATGTATACCCTATTCCTTATAAATTCTATACAAAATTAGTATTCCCTTAATAACTGAACCACGAATGTGAAGGCAGCTGTGGTGCTGATATCAAACCCAAAAATGTAAGCTAAAAACAATATGCTGTTTCATTACTGACATATAGGGTTAGTGGACACTTTACAACTGACCACCAATATAATGGGACAGTAAGGCACTGATTGTGAAGGATGAGGTTCAGGTTTACCAATGCCATATTTTATAATGCACTACACAGGATTTGTCCCAGATCAGCAGTGTCACAGGTGCAAGATTCAAAGTAAAAGGTCACTTCTCCACTATCAAAGTAAAGGAGCATTGAATACTACTTTACTACTGACTCAAATTATGGAACACTTTACCACTGACAGACAGCATACTCAGGCAATTATACTGACCACCAATATTAAGTGGCACAACTCCACTCACCAACAAAATGTAGGACACTTCAAGCCAAACCACCAATGTAAGGGGCACTACATTGACCACCAGTGTCAGCTTAACCACCTAACCACTGACCACTAATATAAAGGAGAGAACACAAGCTGTCCAAGATCAAATGACCCTAGGCCAGCTTGCAGGCTTTGCAGGATTTCTGGGTGGGGTGTTCGTCTGTTTGAAAGTGCCAATTCCAACATCACTCTGCAGAGCCAGAGTGTAATATGTCCATTAAAGTAATACTGTCATTACAGAGCTGTCTGATCTGCTTTTTCTCTAAATTTCTCTTCTCCATTTCTTAGCCTCTTAGTGTTCAGAACAAATGCCACTGGAGACTTTTGCTAAAAATAAGTTTGAGAGAGAAAAAGACATTTTTACTTTTTAGCAGTGAGGGGAATTTCTACTCAGTAATGCCCATTATGTTTATAATATGTAGCAGGTCATTTTATTTGTATTTTAACACAAAAAACTGAAGAAGCATACAATTACAAAAATAACAAAGATTATCTTTTAGAGAATACATTAAAAAACAAAAAAGTTTTACCCTTTTTTAAGACTGCATGTGTAACTCAAGGTTTCTTCCTCCAAAATTGTTTCTTTCTTTTAGTTTTCTCTAAATCTAAAGAGATTAGTACCTATGAACAATACAGCAGGGCTGCACTTCCGGTCGTTTGACACTAAGAGCTGGGATTGCCATTCACTGATCTCCTTGTCCAATCACAGATCACCTTGAATTTTTGAAAATATAACTTTTTTTCAATAAGTCAAGCTAAACAGCCCACCAGGCAGGGTAAATATTTGCTGTGATTTGCTGCCCTGTTAGCTCTTTATGTGTAGCTTTATTGAGTAAAATAGACTTTTATTTTCTTGTCTGTGTTACTAATATATGCAATGATACAGGGGTATTGTGTGTGTGTGTGTGTGGCCCTTTCTGCTGTTACCAGCATCATTTACCATCTGGGTCTAGTGGCCCTTAAATAGACTTTTTGTCTATTTAGGTATGGGTCCTATTGTAGATGTGCTCATTGTTTGGTTGGGATGCACTTCCACCATTAGTGTAGGAATCCCAGAATAGAATTGGCTTCAAAAAGTGGCTCCGGAGCGTACCCTCATATCAAGAAATATGTGGATTTAATTGGAGGTGTTCAGTTTATCCACTGGCTGCATATAAACTTTGAGATCAGGGTGTTTTTTTTTTTTTATCCTTGTACAGCTTATATTCATTCTTCAAAAATGTTGAATCTGGAGTTCTTCAGTTAGAGGATTCCTTCCTAAATATTTACAGACTCTACCGGAGAGATCTTTTTACAAATTATGTCCCAACCATCTAAAACATAATTATAATAATAATATAATAATCATCCATATTTTCTATGTATTAATTATTTAAATAGCCTGAAAATGTTTTCATGTGTATGATATGTTATTTTAAATAAATCTTTCATAGATTGTTTTCGGAGAGACATCTTCTTTGACCCTCTTGAACGCTAGCTGTGCATTTAGCAATTCACTGCTGCATTGCTTGCAAAGATTCTTTGATTCAGTAAATTCTCTCTGCATGAGATGCTACACCAGGTAAGAAAACAATATAAGAAGAGTGAAGAGATCACAAGTAATAGCTCCTAAATCAATGGCACTCAACTGTGTCTTCCCGCGTTCTCACCATGAGTACAGAATGAAGCGTTTCTCAAAGGCCCAGCTCTCTGTTCTCCGTTTGTGTTCCTGTCAGGATAAAACCTTGCTGTTTATCCAAGCTTGAGGATTGCACTGTTTATTGTATAACCAAGTCATTTATACTGACATATTCAATAGCTTCTTAAAAGTCAAACATATATAGGTCATATTCATGGGAAACCTCGCCCAGAACACCCTCTATTCTTTGAAGATGATAAAATAAATGCCTTACATAAAAAGCATAGCATGATATGTTATTATTTTTTACATATTGTATAGAAAAAGTCTAAAAATATATATGAAGAGTGACCCATATTTTAAGAGGTTCTCCTATGATAGATACACTTGTGTGTGTGATTCATGTATAAAATGTCTAGGATTTTATGTCTACAAATCATAATGATATATGTGTTTTAGCTACATTATTTACATGTATGATAATCTCCCTAGTACATGCGATAAAGTATACATATAAATGGGTCACTTTAGTTGAAGGTAGGGGGAAAATTGCCATGGGGTCAGTACAAATGAATTTACAAAGCACATTTCAGCACTAGAGGGTGATTTCCTACATTGTATTATATTTCTTCAGATACCATATTGTTGTTGATCACTTGGACCTTCTAAATGATCCTGTCGAGTGGAAAAATGATTTATATGGGACTGTCACACGTAATACACCCTGAATATTTGATGTTTATATATCAGAAATCCCTGTCTAATCATCACAAGCTGCATTTGTTTGTTCCGGTTGCCTATGTCCTATGTTTGGCATGCCCAATGATGTTTGTACATAGTGAGAAGTCATGGAGGACCAAAGGTTAAATTGCAGAAAAGGAAGCACAAATTACCTTGCACAAGCATGAAAGA
Organism: Pyxicephalus adspersus; assembly: GCF_032062135.1. Classification (NCBI taxonomy): domain Eukaryota; kingdom Metazoa; phylum Chordata; class Amphibia; order Anura; family Pyxicephalidae; genus Pyxicephalus; species Pyxicephalus adspersus. Next base: position 94,872,601 of record NC_092859.1, read on the forward strand.
ACAATGTCACTAAACAAAAAAAAAAGAAAAGAAAAAGAAAGAAAGCTTAGGTTTCACATCCTCCAAAAGATGTGCTGTGATGCTGAACTTGTACCAGCTGAAAAAGTCAGTAATTGTACTGACATTGTCTATGAGCCTATTGTGCTTTATGGTAAATTCTACTATGTTATGTGAGTATGGTAGGTATGAAAAATTGTAAACTGCTTTGGGGAAGATATAATGTAAATGTTTTTATTAGATGTAAATCTTTGTGTAATACACCAACACTGTATAAATTAGGATAATTATTACTGCTGCTACTAAATATGTAGTGATGTAGTAGTACATTAATAATAATAATCACAGCAATGATAATCCATAATAATAATATTCACAGTAATAATAATCCAGATAACATTCTATGCACCATGGGAAGAACATGCACAACTACACTCATCCAGAACCAGTACTAACTTTCTTCATGTAAAGATTTGTCTAGACTTGTGTTAATAGTATAACAACAAAATAAAAGTAAATATATTAATCCTTTACTTAGTAAAAGATACAAGTATCCACATGATTTATAAAGTCACTATTTTATTATATTCTAAATTGATTGTTATGTAAATGCTGCCATCTACTGGATATTCATGATAATAGATGATGCTAAATGTTGTACAGCAGGGGTGTCAAACTCAAATACACAGAGGGCAAAATTAAAAACTTAGACAAAGTCATGGCCAACCTTGACATTTATTGAAAAAATTGAGGAAATGTTTCCTTCTCATTAGATATAAACCCTTTTCATATGGAAACAAAGAGGGTTTGCGTCACATTCAATCCGGAACAAGCTTATAATAGAGAAAGAAGCATACATTTTTTTTTTTACATTTTATTTAAGAAAACATCTTGAGTCTTTTTTTTCTATTTGTAGCCTTCTGAGTTAAATTTCAATGTTAACCTTTTTGCACAGGTTAACAATAATAATCACAATATTATTCTATAAAAATCCAACCATTCAAGTCTATGCCTTGGAGTAGCAAGGAAAAGTACAGCTGAGGGGGAAATGCCACCAATGTGGAGCTAAATCTTATGGGTGGCCCACCGGTGAAACTTCCTCTTCATTGAAAAAGCACCGCTACTAAAATTCCCGGCATTATTTGCGTCTATAAAACAGTCCAATGAGGACCACGCATAGGCAGAGAGCCCGCTGGTCTATAAGTTTGACACTCCTGTTGTACAGTGAGCAGATTTATGAAAACTGTGGCAAAGAAAAGTTGAATAAAAGAATTGGTGCCAGAAATAACCAGTTTTGTATAATATTTTGTATTATATCTATATATATATATATATATATATATATGTTGTTGTGGCAACATGTCCTTTACAGTAGTCTGTAAATCATTTCACATGAATGTGCATACTTTTTGCAGTTATCCATACGTCATCTTTAATAAGTGAATAAGACAGAAAAGTGTCCATTATTCTTATAGTACAAACTTGTTGTAGGGTTACCTTATTGTGGCATTTGACAATAGAGGTTATGAGATGAGATTGGATGAGATTGGGTTGTCAGGTGTCTCAGGCACCTAAAGCCTGCACAATCTTCCCCTGATTGTAAAGGTTCTGAGATCAGATGTGAGATGCACATCAGTGAAATTAGTCCATTAGTCCAGTGAAAGTCCATAGTCATATCACTAACTGTCCCTCAAAGGAGCTCACAATCTAATGTTCCTACCATTGTCATATGACTTTAATACTGTCTAAGGTCAATTTTAGAGGAAAGCTAATTAACCTAACTGCATGTTTTTGGAATGTTGGAGGAAACCCATACAAACTGGGGGAAAACCTGCAAATTCCATGCAGATAATGTCCAGAGGGCTAACCACTGAGCCACCTTGCTGTTAAACTGTAAAATACATTTTTTTTTAATCTGCCGAATTTGTTATTGCTATAAACATTTATCAGAAAGCAGCTGGCTGCAGATAAAAGAGCGAAAAATCTTTAATATTTAAGTCCTGCTGTATATGAGCAGAATAGAAACTGATCCCTGCAACAGTGATTACAAAATGCTGAAATCGGTGTTCTAACTTGTGCCTGTTGCTGCACTTTTGCTTGGACACTTGAGACCTACTGGAGATAACATCAAAAAAGACTGGGCTAGTGGAAGGAAACACAGAGATGATCATAGAAAGCAGGAATACAATGTGATAGACATGACAAGGTTTCCTGGAGGGTAGTGACACTAAAGGGGCACATTAATGAAGATGATATGTGGAGACACAATGCCCAACATGAGCACTGTGTGAGACCAGCGTTTGTTGGCACAGACTTTGAGCATTAGGTAAGCAAAAGCCTTTTCTAATATTCATTTACAAATCTACATATTATTAAAAACTGTATTACACACGCATGAGTTTATGTATTATTTGTTCATTGGTAATAGTTTGACGGAACAAGCACTACCCTTAACCCAGTATTTTTCTGTCAGGGGAATAACATTTGTTGCTTTGTTTAACTTACATTACAATATATATATATATATATATAGTGTTTATAAGTAACTGTGCATTAGTAATTGAAGTCCGACTGGATGCATTAGGTAATTTTGAAGACAACTTCCTATGTTTTACAAACTTTATTAATACATTAGCCAGGTACCTCCGGCTCGATGTCGATTCTTCTCCCATTGCATGATTCATCATGGTTTTAGTTATTTCACTCAGTCCAATGGTCTGCTAGAATTGCTTTAATATGTTGGAGTGCTTTATTTATTATCTCTGGCACTGCTGCACCACATTTATCCCGCATCCCCCAGTCTAGAAGAGTATTAGGTACAACCTCAGCACAACTGAGCACCTACATGAATTCTGAATACATCTAAGGACACTTTTTCCCCTATAAAGAAATGTGCATTTCACAAACAGAAAACCAATGTGAGTGTTTGGTTTCTATTAACACAAGATGATCACTGCTGATGCATCATGTTTTTATTAGAGTTATTTGTGTGTGTTTGGTTTATTGACTTACTAAGAGGCCATTTCCTATTGTAATGAGCTAGCCACCGTGGCATAGTCAAAGGGATTAATAAAAGGTCCTTTCCAGGAATTTTGACATCCATGCATCAAAAATACAGTGGACGATACGACAGACAAGGTTAGGGCAGTTGGCATACCAATGACATAATATAAAGATGAAATGTCATACGAGGTTGGAGCAGTAGTCAGCAAGATCGTGGATATCAAGTAAAGGTAGGTAACAGCGACTAGCCAACCTAAAACAGGAGAAAAACAAACTAAGAGACAGAGACAAAAATACAGAAACTTAGGAATGACTGGCTATTAGGTAGCTGGCTAGTGGACGAAGTAATAAAAAGATCTCCCTTGCATCTCTAGCCTGCATGTTCTTGGAGTGAAGACAGGTGTTGCAGGGCACATAGTGGCATGGATGCCAACAGTTCTGGACAGGTGATGAGGGCCACAGACAGACCTGGAAATAAATGAACTGAACAGCAGTAAATTGGTAAACACACTGAGTTAGCAACATGTATACAGGAACAGCCAGAGTACGGAGACAAGCTGTGTCAGCAACAAAAAAACAGGAAGAAGTAAGAGCAAGTAAGAGCAAAGTGTAGTCAGGAGACAGGTTGGACCAGCAATAGGTGAATAGGAGTAATCCATAGCCAAGAAACAGGTAGGTAGGAACAGGTTAAGATCGACAGGTTTACAGGGTCAGCTGCTGAAGACGTTCCACTAACTTATAACTCAAGTTCTGACCTTTAAATAGGCCTGCAAGCACCAGTTCTGTAACTGGCTTTGTGCACCTGAGGGTGCACTATTCACATAGTGTACCTACTAATGTGTGTATGTGTATGGATGTGTGTATTTATTGTGCATGGCTGCACACAAGCTTAAGCCTTAAGGTGTGTGCAGTTATGTGCATGTGCACAACAATCTGAGAACACGGTAACAAAGTAACATTCAGGATCACACCCTTACAGCTTGGGTATGGACACTCTGAGGAGAATATACCAATCAGGAGCCCTGTCCCCGCACAAATATACAGCTCTGAACTGATAAATAGAGAAGGCCACCGGAAAACGTTTTGGAGTATAGAGACAGCCAAGAAAGAAAGCAGAGTAGCAGGAACAGGTAGCCCACAGGGCCCGAGGGAACAACAATAGGTGACCACCAAGATCCAGAAAAACACATCAGAAAACAGAGGCCTTAACCACCTGACCGATAAGCCCGACCTCGGTACGGGCTAAAAAAAGTTACTATTTTCGATAACCCCCAACTTTTCTCCCTATAATAAAATCATCACTTACCTGGTCCCGCTGTGCGCATCCAGCGTCGTGTTCGTGTTCTAGCGTCGTCCTCCAGCGTCGATCTCCCTCTCCAGTGTCGGGTGCCTTCTCCGAGAACCAGCGGGACCAGGTAAGAAGCCGGCCGGCGGAGAAGAAGATACCGGCCGGCGGAGAAGAAGATGCCGGCTGGCTTCTTACCTGGTCCCGCTGATCATCCAGCGTCGTTCCCCTTCCAGCGCCGGGTGCCTTCTAAGACAAGAAGCCGGCCGGGGGAGAAAAAAAAGCCGGCCGGCTTCTCCCTGAGTCCCTCGGCGATGACGTTGGCGCGTGTGCGGGAAATTCAAATTCAAACTCACTCAAACACATTTTGTATTGGATTGAATACAAACTCCTGTATCCAATCCAATACAAAATAATACAAAATTAATACAAAGTAACTAATTGGTAAATTCAAACGCTCATTTTGTATTGGATTGAATACAAACTCCCGTATCCAATCCAATACAAAATAATTAAAAAAAAAAAAAAAAAGTAAAAGTAAATAACTTGGAAATTCAAATTCATATTTTGTATTGGATTGGATACAAACTCCCGTATCAAATCCAATACAAAATAATAAAAAATATATTTATGTGGTTTTGTCTATAGGTATGTGACGGACACTAGGGAGGTGTTTTAGAAAAATATATTACTATGCAGTATACCGAATTATCGCATTTTCAGTATTTTTCATTTATTTATGTATTCTTGTTTAAGCTGATTTTTTTGTGTCTTTTATTTAATTTTATTAAAAGTAATTTTTTTTTTTACATGATTGTGTGTTTCAAACATTTTTTATATTCATGATATCTACTAGAACCCTTGTTTGGACATATTTCTGTAAGTTACAGGTCTACAATTTAAAAAAAAAATTTCATGAAAACCTGTAACGCTTTTGGAACAGAAATCTAGACATCAGTGTAACGCTCAGGTGGTAACAGAAGGTCACAGCAAGGTCACACCACCACCTAAGTGCCCACTGAGGACTCCAGGGGTGGGTCCTGGATGGCAGATACAGTATATTCCCCTTCTTTGGGTCTTGGACCCTCTAAAACATGGTTTTTATTACAGAAAGAGTCCGAGGAGATTTGTTTGGCAAGCAGTGCTCGCTGTTTGGTTAGTTTTCCTACAGGGCCAAGACTCTGGCGGGGCTTCCTATCCCGGTACAGTACAGGCCAGGTTTTTACGCTGGTAAGACAGGTACACACAACAACACTGCAACCCCTTGCTACCTGTGAGTACCAAGTGCCCTCCTGGTTTAGCCGCAGGACTGTTGAACCTGTGACCCATAGGACCTATTGAAAAACAAAGGCACTTTGTTTTGTTTTTTTCTGAAGTGAAGCTGTTTTGATGTTCTACAGTGTCCTGCGTTGTGCTAATCCCCTTCACACCGTTGTCTGTAAATATGTTGTTTAAGCACCTCGATTCAAAACTTTAGACACAAGACATTACCTTTCATGAGAATTAACTTGGTAATAGTATAGACCCACAAAGAAGAGATGGTTGAATGATTCCTAAATCACACAAACTTTTCCATGCAACTTTATTGCCATGTTGGTGGAAGAGAAACCAAATTAGCTTGCATCTTTAATATTTAAAATGAAATATTAGGAGATATCACACTCTAAACCTAAAGTGATCAATATACAGTACATAACTCTACTAATAGTTGAAGTACCCAAATACACCACTAGATGTCAGAGCTAAACCTTCAAGTATGAAGTATTGATAGATTTCCTGCAAAACAACAGCATGCAATGATCAGTGTTTATCCCTCAAATAGAACTTTTTGGCTCTTTACACTATTCTGTGATTCATGCAAAACAATTCTGCAATTTCTTGATGTATTTGCTTGGGTTTTTTTCAGTCTGTCCTGGTTTACTGAATGATCCCCAATAAAATAACATAACCTTAGGTAACATAAATATAAAGAGTAAAATGCCTATAAATGTCATTGGTAAACACCGCTGTTAGCCATGTACTTCACATTTATGGAAAAATTTTCATAGTATGCTAAGTTTTAAAAAATACAATGCAATATTAAAAATTAGGCATACTGACAAATAAACTTCAGAGAATATATTATTAATATTATTATTATTAATATTATTAAACAGGATTTATATAGCGCCAACATATTACGCAGCGCTGTACATTAAATATATATAGAATAACTTTATTTTACAACTGTCCTAATCCTAAGCAATGCATATAAAAAAACTGTCTATAAAAAAAACAAATTAAGCAGACTGTTGGAATTCAAGAGTCCTATTGTTTTCTTTAAAGACCTGTTTTATTTAATATGTATACATGTTAACCTATTTGCTCCAAATAAATATTTCCTTTTTAATGCATTTATAATTTAACAATTAAAGAGCATTTGGGAATCTCTAAAGCTTGGTATGGGAGTCTATTAAAGAAAGCAGAAAGAAGGAGTATAAATCATTCCTCACTCATTCAGTTGTGTACATGTAAAAAGAAGCCTAGAGGACCACCACTGTGAGAATACCTTATTTTATTTTTCAGTATTTAATACTAAACATGGATCCTCTTTTTTGCTTCGCACTCGCACTGAATCTCTAACTTTTCTCCACCTACTTATAGTACAGAATATGGGAAAGTAAGATGTTTCCATATTGTTAGGAAGTTAAAGCACTGAAGGAAATTCAACTTTCCTTAAAAAAGGGATATCTCAAACATGATTGCTGCAGAAGTCGTATTTTATTTTAACATACCATATATTACTTTTTCATTTCAATTTGCAGACACAATTCGTTGAAACTGCAGAAAATGTAAATGCCATTTCCTTGCAATATGTCAGCCAGAGGCTATTCTGTGCATAGCTGGTCTACAGCATGACCTCTGGAATCTCATGTCTTTCCTGTATAATTGGCTCTCTGCTCTTCTTGGAAGTCTATGCTAAGATGTCAGACATATTTTAGGCATCCCCTATAATAGTTTTGTTTTTGGTGGGTTGCATTCTAAGGCATGGGTTCTTCCTATGCATATGGTGCAGCTTTTCTCATTACACCACTGAGATGGAATCAGGTGTTGTAATGAAGTCTGGCTCTTTCAATTTGAGAAAGGAAACGGTGAAACAACAGCAATCTTCAGAAAATTATAAGATATCAACCAACAGAAAACATTTGTTAAAGTCCTCGCAGGGTATATAGTTCAAATAAGGGATTTTTCAACAAAATTCATGTTATACTGTGAAAGCAAAATGTAAAATAGACTGAAACTAGGTAATACTTATCGCTGCTTAGTATTGAACATTAGAAATGAATGTAATATTTTTCTTTTATTCAAATTATTGACAGTATAGCACAGCAGTATATAGGTTCAGCGGTTTCTGACACTGATTGGTGTCTGGCCTACAAAAGTTATTATATAAAGCTATTATGACCACACTGAATTCAACACTTTATAGAAACAATAGTCCAAACTTTATAAAGGCTTGACATTGTATCTAATTAGTGAAGTCTTTTTGGGATAGATTCTCCTAAAAGTTGCACTGAGAGGGGAATAATGTGTGTTCATACATTGACTATATTTGTAAATGGAGCATTATCATTAACGCTGACAAGCTACAAAATTCAGATAAATGATTATCCATTTAAATTAATAATGAAACAAATAACTGTGAAATTTAGAATGTTCCACATAATACAACTGACACAATATTGGTTATCTGTCACTACAACCTTTTCTGTGACTTTTCAGTGACTTTTGCTGTTACTTTATATTCTGCTTCAGTGATATGAATGTTAATTGGAATTTTCAGTACAAACACATTATAATGAAGATAACATTATTTGTATGTGAATATTTGTATGTGCAGAACGAAACAACTGATTCTGAAAAGCTTATTCACATGGTCTAGAAAGGGATAGTCCTAGATGAACAAGGTGCTGGTACAGAAGATTTGAACATACAGACTAGAAGTAATATTTGTGTTAGGGATGGTTAATGTTACACAAAGGGTTAGTGTGAAGCTTAGTGGTAAGGATACAGGGTTAGCATTAGGGTTGCAGGAAGATTGTTAGGGTTAGTGCTGGCCACTAGGGAGATACAAAAGACACACATTCATTCAGTTCTCTAGCTATTAAAAATTCAATGTGTCAGTTTAAAAAGGAATAATTGTAAGTATCTGTACGTGACATTGTATCAACCTCTTACGGTTCCGGTACAGCAGGGCTGACATGTGAAATGAAGAAGCAGCACAAGTAGGCAATCAGTTTATGTGCTGACAAGTGAGACAGAGATACCCATTATTATGCTCCCTCCCTTCTCTAGGAACACACTGAGAGGGGGGTGGCGGGTGGTGACAAGACAAGTTAGGATCTGAAGAAGTGGCTTAAATATTATTCTGGCCATCAGACTTCAGGGGAAATCTCCAAACTGAGGGTGAATGTTGCAATAAAATCTGTTTATTTAATAATTTGGGTGTTAGTGTTAAGTTGCAAGTAGAGTTAGTGGGGAAAACAGGGTGTAAGAATTAGGGTGTAAGTATTAGGAAGGGCTAATTACATAGGTCATAGGGTAGGGACTTCTGCGACATTAACTACCATTCCCAGTCTACCAGTTCTGAGGACTTTTGTATTAAAGTTGTAAGTTACAAAAGTCAAAATTTAAATGTTTATGTATGTTTATGGTAATTTATGTTTATAGTAATATGATATACATGTTTTACAAGGAAAGAAGAACCTAATAAATAAAGGACATGGTCCCATTCCAAGAAGAGGAGGCTGTTGCAGACCCCAACTGCTAGAAACTGGTTTGCACATGGCCTCAGATAACGATGATACAAGTTATCACTTCCCATGAAAGTTTGGACTTTGGCTTTCTCAAACTGTAACATTTGAAAAACAAATATCTTAATACTGATTAATGATAACATGATTACTTCTAGCAATCAAAATAGACCCCTGATGAATTCTTCTATTGTCCACTAAGTGCTCTCTGATTTCTGAAGACTGAAAGATACACATGTACAGTGAACTGAAACAAAATGTTAAATTGTATTGAATTTTCCAATACTCCAAGATATTAAGTAAAATGTTTTTTATTGCAAATTAGAAACATATAAGCGGACAAGTGTATTACTTTTTGCCATTGGTGCTTCAGCTTGCATTCTACTTTCTTTGTTTTGAAAGGAGGACAGCAATTCTCTGGATTACTGAAGTATGAAAAACCAGATTGTTATCTGAACGTATTTTAAATGTCACAAGAATTACAATTACAATGTGCAAATGTAGCATACATTCTTTAATTCTTCTTTTTCTTTTAGACTGGGGTAGGGTTAGAGCATTGTGTTGGGTTTCTACTGCTATCTGGGGTTCCATGACAACAATTTCATTGGACAAGTAAATGAAACAGGGAACACAAAAATAAAAATGAAATAGGAATTTAACCTTCCCAATGCCAAAAAACAATTTATTGTCTCTGTTGCTGTTGGACAGTTCCCCTCGCTAGAATAGGAAGTGAGCAAAATCTCTCCATTCTCTTCCTGTTCTATCCAAAACTAGTAAAAGTTTTTAGCTGGACAAACACTTTACTAAAGAAAAACATTATCAAGGACCAAATCTTCTTGTTTATGGAAATGTTATGTTGCCCAGTGAAACATTGGATATTGCATTAGAATATACTGTATATTAAAAAGCAGGGATAGAATAGTTTTCTTTATTTCATGCCCCAATAACATGCTGTGTTCTCCAATGAAAGAATCAAAAAGGTTCATTAGGCACATCCCTTTCGTCTGATGATATATGTAAACTGAAGGACCATTCCCCAACCACTGAGGACTGTTTTGTACAGTACACACATCAAACCCAGCACATTACATCATATTCCGCTGCATTATCAGTGCATTAAAAAGATGAAGAATCCAAAGGTCATTGACATATATCCTTAGCTATCTTCTCATGCTTCATTCTAACTATCTCTTTGGCATTTTATCTGAATATATGATCTAATGTGAAGTTTATAAAAGGCTTCATAAAAAGTAATTCTAAACCAAGATAGATAAATGCACCTCAATAATGTTTAATGAGCTCATTGGCAGAACATCAATGTCCCAGATGGGATAATTGACTGCGTTCAAAATGAAGCCATTCTGTCTTGGCTAGAGAGAGGTCAATATGAACGAAGAGTAAGATGGCAGAAGCATGGACTATATGGGATTTGTGATTGATGTTGAAGCAATGGTGGATGAAAGGATGAAAAAGTGGTCCCTTATGCATCAGTAATAAGGACATTTAATTCTATGCATCAACCCGAGGCAATCAATAAAGGTTACAGATATTCTTTGAGCAGTCCGCACTGTATTAATGCTGGAAATGCCAAATGTTTGGATTTTGGCCAAATTTAATAAAGTCAATTTCTAGGTATTAAGGATGTAGGTAAATCATGCATGTAAGTCTTGTGTTAAATACTGTCAGAGCCTGTGTGGTGAACAATAAAAGAATGGAGAAAATGCTCGATAAATATTGGATGCGACCATGGGTACTAATCATATATTGTGTCTGCAGTGCAGCCTAGTCACAGGGGTTAATGTAAAGCAACCATAGTTATGTTAGCACAGTGATGTATCAGCTTAGGACAGGGGTTTGCTATACTTAAAGATATATTAGTATGACTTACATTAAGAAAGAAGTAAATCATTTAAAAAGGAACTTCTACTCCTTAGAAAAAAATATAATGGGTGTCATAAAAGGTGCACAATGTACATATATCACCCCATGTTACAAACGTGAAATCATTTACTCGTATAAGGTTTGCTGAGCTATTAAGTATGTTTAGCTGCTAATGGGGGTATACCAGAAATAACCCTGTGCACCGAGAATAAATTGTTTTCGTCTTTAGAAAAATATAATTCATATCTGGTCATGTATCTTCTGCTTGAGAGATAAAAAGAAAATACTTATCGCCATTCATTTTTTTTGTTATTATTATGTTACCCTCATTCCTTGGCTAACTAGCATTATCATTTTAATGTTCTATGGTAGTTTAATGATCTGAACTTATGTGCATTAATGCTAGGTATTCGTTTCATTTTTCTAACATGCAGTTAGATTTTGGGCCTGTTCATACTGGGGCTTTGAGTTAATACAACGTACATGGCATGCATTAGTGCTCTGGGTTGTCATTTTTTTCCTAATTTCATTACGGCAATTCACTGGTCTATGTTGCTGTACCCTGTATTTTTAAAGGGCAGAATGCACAATGCAATGTGGTGTCCTGGGCTGTTGGATACAATCTATAGCAAAATAAATCACAGCCATAGTGAGAACAAACCTGTACTGCATCTTGTTATGTTTAGGTGTTGCTTATATTACTGCCTGCACAACTTAATTAGGCTTACTGAATGTTAACCAGCCAACTTGATTATTTTTTATAACTGATACAATTGGCCAAGTAAACCCGAAGCCTATGGGGCTTAAAATGTAATTGTACTATCTCAGTCCTCACTTGTACTTAAGGAACATAAATAGTACTTCCTATCTGGGATGTGCCTTTGGGCAAATAACATTACCACAGCATGCTTCATTCCAAGTTCAAGTTCTAAGTAAACACTTAAAGGTACATTCTGCACATTCCCTGGCTTGACCCAGCTTTCATAAAGAACAATCAGAGCTGGTTCTACTTTGTAGCCTGCACATAATTACTGTGGCCTGCTCCATCCTTTGCTTTTGTCCCTCGTGTAAACGTCTAAGTGGCACTGTTCTGCACATGTCCTGCTGGAAATATATATGTAAGAAAACAGAAATATAAAGTGAAAAAAATTCATAAAACATCCTTTAAGCAGAAAATGCCACCTGTCTACCTTACAAGAACCCTGCATGAAAGGTACGTAACCATAGGACAGGTATGGAAGTTTTAACAATGGAGCTGCTAGGATGTTGTTTCGTGCTAGGTGGTTGTATTGCAAATATAATACTTGTCAGGCAGATTACTTTGTTAATATGTTACATGCCTGACAGATTTTAAAAGTAATACCTTTTAGGCATTTTTGGACTGATTTGGTGCTAAGTGGCTAAAATCCACAGTGAGGGGTCCTAACAGGGGTTGGTGTGGGATCTGCTTGTGATATCTAGGCTGCTCAACTGCTATTATTATTATTATTATTATTATTAATAAATAGGGGTTGCAAATGACAGACTAATACAGACAGTGACACTGGAGGAGAGGACCCTGCCACGAAGAGCTTACAATCTAGTAGGTGGGGGAATATACACACAATAGGATGGGAGATATGTAGTGGTGGAAAGTAGTGATGGCTTCAAAAGGCAGAAGAAGATGGGTAGGCAAGTTTAAAAAAATAGGTTTTTATTGCTCTTTCAAATGAGCAGAAAGTAAGAGCAAGCCGAATAGGACGAGGGAGAGCATTCCAGACAGTTGGGGCCGTTCTAGAAAAGTCTTGTATCCGTGCGTGTGATGAAGTTATAAGTGAGTAGGTCATTGGAGGAGCAGAGAGAGCAGCTGGGGAGTACTTTTTTACCAGAAATGTAAGTGGGACAATAACTGGAGGGATTTGAAGGCAAAGCACAGGAGCTTGAATTTGATTCTATGGCGTAATGGAAGCCAGCGTGGAGATCTGCAAGGAGATGCAGCAGAAGAGGAGCGGTGGGAAGGATGGATGAATCTGGCTGCAGCATTCATAATAGATTGTAGAGGAGAGAGTAGGGTTAGTGGAATACCAAAGAGCAGGACGTTACAGCAGTCCAGACGAGAGATGATAAGAGCATGTACAAGGAGTTTGGTGGTCTCAAGGGGCAAGTTGGGGCAAATTTTGGAGATGTTGCGTAGGTGAAATTGACAAGACCTGGAAATGTTCTGAATATGGGGGGTAAATGAGAGGGCAGAGTCAAAGGTGACACCAAGACAACGTGCCTGAGGGGAGGGCCGAATAACAGTGTTGTTAACAGTTAGATATATGTCAGGGGGGGATTTGAAATTTGAGGGGGGATGATGATGAGTTCTGTTTTATCCAGGTTGAGTTTTAGGAATCGGTCAGACATCCATGATTATATAGCTGACAGGTAGCATGAGATCTTATCCAGGACTGAAGGAGACAAGTCAGGGGTAGACAGATAGATTTGAGTGTCATCAGCATACAGATGGTACCGTAAGCTAAAGGAGGATATGAGACTACCGCACAGAGAAAAGAGAACAGGTCCAAGGACTGACCCTTGGGGAACACCAACAGGGAGGAGAGTGGGTGAGGAGGAGTTACCATTGAAAGAAACTTGAAAGGAATGGTCAGACAGTTAGGAAGCAAACCAAGGAAGAGCAGTGTCACTGATACCAATGGAGCGCATGATTTGTATTAGAAGGGGGTGATCAACAGTGTCAAAAGCAGAGGAAAGATCAAGGAGAAGCAGGAGGGAAAAGTTGCCTTGAGACTTAGCTCTGATGAGGTCATTGGCCACTTTACTAAGGGCTGTTTCAGTGGAATGGGCAGCTCAAAAACCAGACTGGAGGTGAGTCTTTTATAGACAAGGTGTTCAAGTTTAGAGACATATGGGAGAAGGGGGATAGGATGGTAGCTAGAAGGTAGGGAGGGGTCTAGTGAAGGTTTCTTTAGGATAGGGAGAGTTATAGCATGTTTGAAAGCTGAGGGGTATTTACTTAGAAGGGGAGACGTTGAATAGTTCGGTCAGGGCAGGGGGTATTTACATAGAAGGGGAGACGTTGAATAGTTCGGTCAGGGCAGGGGGTATATTTACATAGAAGGGGAGACGTTGAATAGTTCGGTCAGGGCAGGGGCCAGGGTGAAGGAATGGGCAAGGAGTAGATCAGAGGGAATTGGGTCAAGTGGACAGGTAGTAGATGGAGTACACGAGAGAAGAGACTTTGTCCACAGTAACAGGGCTGAGGGAGGCCAGTGATTATTTACAGGTGGAAGTGGTGGGTATGGTTGGAGCAGCGCAGTGAGCAGAGACATCATGTCTGATTTTGTCTATTTTATCTCTAAAGTAGGTGGCAATGTCTTGGGCAGAGAAGGAAGTTTTGGGGGGAGCAGGTGTGGGGTTTAGGAGGGAGTCAATGGAGTTCGAGAGGGAGGAGGGAGTTAGTGAAATACAACCAGGTATGTCTTCTAGTGTGATACCTACAATGCACATGTGCATATATTTGAAGTGCCTGATAGACAGCTGTTTATGCTAACACAAAGTTTCTCATTGAGCTTTTATGCCAATTCATTGTATTCAAAAGATGAGTTGCTTCAACATGTTTTTGGCAGGTATTTGCATGGATTTTATTTTGTTTTCCTTAGCCAGTGCTTGGCAGACTCCTCCCTTGCATGTATTACATTTGCCCAAACTACGAAAAGCATAGAAAAGCCACAAATACATGCCTTTCAGATTTAATCATTGTTAATAATATAATTTTTTAGCTCAGTCATCATGCATGTGACCCTGTGTTACCAAAAACAGTTCTTAATAAAGAAAAAAAATAACAAAGACATACAACTGATCATTTTGGTGTGTTTTAGGAGTAGAAGCAAAACTTAAAGGTCCAGCAACCCAGACATATAAATCAGTAATGATAGAGGATCTGAATAAAACACCAGTTTCTTTGACCGTTCCACCCTTCTATAGCGACCATAGCAATGCAGTATTTTGTGTTTTTGTGTCTGCTCACAAGTTGACCTGGCAGAATCAATATTTCTGCTCTTCACATAGTGCTGAAGTTCCTCTGGCATGCCATATATATATCCATGCAAAAATGACAGATGTCTGAACAAGCATGAATGATTGTACAGTACCAAAAGAAATACGGACAGAATGGATTTGTCCTGTCCTGTTCACACTACAAAAGGCATGGACAAATACTAGATATCTATATTGCACCATTTTTTGCCAATTCAAAAATTTTAAAAAAGAAAAATAGCATTTTTCACAATAATAGGGATAAAAGTTTCAATTACTATTATTATGCCTGGACAGCAGAATTCTGCTGTTACTTTCATGTATTTTTAAAGCATGTGTTTTGGGCAAAAAATATTTACATACTGTAACACAGGGACAGAGAGAGTACCTGTGTTACTGGGAAAAGTCTTGGATGGATGTGGGACCAAGGTTTCTTTACTAAGGTAAAACCAGCAGAGTTTTGTTCCTAGGGAAGCTCTAGCTTTCCCTGCAGGTTGTGTAAAATTTCTGTCCTGGGGCTGGATTTACTAGGAATCTGCAAGAGTAGGATGGGGCAGATTCACAATTCCGTGAGGCTCACACGTCTATATAGCACACCAGGTGCAGGTGCATGGGCTGTCTCTGTGTACGGCAGACTTCTCTGTGCCTGTGACTGGGAGAAGTAAAGTGCTGGTTTGGAAGCCAGCTCCAATCGTTCGTTTTTGCTAGCCAGGAGGCTATTGTTTTGTTTCAGAATTTTTGTGTTGCTGAGACACCCATGTGGGGGAATACATTTTTTTTTGTTTGTTTTTTCCAATAATTACTGGTAGGAGACTCCATGCTGACGCATGGAGCTGCCTTATTGCCAGCCTCTCATTTGGTGCTGACCCTCACAATACATTATACATCTTACCAATATAAGTGCTACGAGCACAGAAAAAAAACTGATAACTTAAGAATGATAATCTATCTGCTACTGTAGTGGTGTTTCCATCAGACAAAATATAAAGGACAATAAGAATGACCACCAGGAAGGAATATCTTTGAACTACAATTTCAATGCTTAAGGTTGCCTGGGGAGGGCCTGGAGGAGACTATATCCCGAAATATAATAGTGAATGCTCTCAAAGGGCCCTTGAATTTGTTAGGCTGCTAAATGGCCAACACCAATCAAGAAGCTAGGAAATGCAACAATTCCAGTGTTGGGTTAGGAAATTCACCCACTATTACTATTTTTCTTGATATCCTGCAATCTTAACCTATCCACCAAAATGCAGCCATCTATAAAGGTATTGAGCATGATTTATTAAAGCTCACCAAGACGGGAGAACATACACTTTCATCAGTAAACCTGGGTGATTCACCATACGGGGAATGGATCTGGTCCAGGATTCAAAACATTTGCTAACACATTGCAATTGACTTTTAAGAAATCCATTCCAGGTTTGCTGAATAACCCAGGTTCACTAATGAAAGTGTATCATCTCCAGCCTTGGAAAGCTTTAATATATCAGGCCCATTAAGAGATGTCAGCATTCTACACAATGGGAAAAGTAGTGATACAGCACTGGTAAAATAATTCAGCTGGTTTAAACTACTGAACAACCATTGCATTGTATTATAAAATACTAGTTTATTGTAAATAAATAGGTTGTAATTTAGATAACCAATGTGCATCTTTGGACCATAAAACAATTGCCCGTTTACTGAACAAGATCCTGTAATAGTGTTGAAAAAGCTGGGTATATACCTCTAATAAATATTCTGTTAGAATTTAAAGTGATGCACACAAAAGATAGATCTGTCCACAGCAAAAATGTAGGAAAAAGGTAAAATACACACGCCTTCTATGATCTATAGAATTACCAACACTGCAGTTTTTTAAGAAGTAAATAAATTCAGAGGAAGTTTGCCTGGACGTAACTCCATGCTCTCTTAGGGTACTTAGGTGTTATAGTAATAGATGTGTTATAGTAATAGAAGATTTGTCCCCTGAAATCTAGAAAAAAAAATCTGCACTACCTGAATAACAAAGCATCTGTAACTATATACATCTTTGTGATATTGAG
This sequence comes from Pyxicephalus adspersus, assembly GCF_032062135.1. Lineage (NCBI taxonomy): Eukaryota > Metazoa > Chordata > Amphibia > Anura > Pyxicephalidae > Pyxicephalus > Pyxicephalus adspersus. The sequence goes on from NC_092859.1 coordinate 94,889,625, forward strand.
TACAATTCAATGGATTAAAAGAAATGAAACTGAATAATAGATTTTTGCTTCAGGCATTAAGTAGATGCTAACAAAAATGCTAAAATGGCCCAGGCAATTAGATGAACAATCATTTGTAGATGTCAGTATGAGAATTTAGCAATTTAGAATTCAATTTAAAATTAGAAAAGGTCCTTTGATAATGTCTTCTTGTTAATGAGTGTGCTGCAGTTATACTGTCTGTAAAAATAGCAAAGAAAGTAATAAGCCTGAAGAATTATGATGTAGAAGTGCCTTTAAAATATTTTTCATTCTTTTAATTAAATACTTTATCGTGATTGCTGATGGGACTATTTATCAAAATCCACCCATGTAGAGCACCCTTAATAGGCTCAAGGTTGGTAATGGTAGCAGTAAATAATAAATACAACATGAAGATGTGTTTAATGTCCTTTAATAAAATTATTTCCAGCACTGCTACATTCAGTATGTTTATAGTTATATTTTGTAAAATTCTCATATTATGCCTTATGCTTGCTGGAAACAGTTACAAAAGATATTTTGTTGTTTTCTCCAACATTTTATTTTGAAACTTAACATTTTTATAAGTCATGATCTTGTAAAAATATATATATATATATATATGTATATATATATATATATATATATTAACACACTTCACAGGAATGCTGACACATCTGTACTAGTAATAACATTTTTGTGAAATCCTACAAAAGTAGTTTCATGAAATGCTCATCAATGTTGAATTTGTATATGTATAATGTGATTAAACAGGAAAGACACTGATAAAAGTCAGTTCTGTATATATCAGGATAGTGGAGACATAAACATTAGTGTCAATCAGCCAAAACAAGTTAAAAGAAATATAATTCCCTAAATGTTCAATGTAACTTAATTCATATATTAGAAATATATGAGCTCACTTTGCAGCAGGGACTACTTCTATCTGTTCCCCAATATTTATACTTTCCTGTGTAATGATATTGATGAATATTCAAGCACCCAAATCTAATGTCATAACAGTCATAGCTGGTATAACTTCTAAAAGCTGCTATGGTATCAGCAGATGAAACAGTGGCACAACCTGCAAAATATTAGGCAAAACCCAAGAAACTTTACAGCACGTATTATGTTTTATGTTTAATATTACTAAATTTGTTACCTTACAACTAACATTCTAAGAACGTAGGATAAAAACTAGCATCATAGGTTTACGATTCTGGCCGTGGATGAAAGTGGTGGAAGTTGGAAAGAGAGAAAGATGGATTTCCAATATAGAAAATGTAAGATTTGAGGGAATTTTAAAGCATGAAGATAGGACAACTCAATTAGGATAAGGAAAGAGATAAAAGAAACGATAGTTCAGTGCTCCCAATAACAAAGTTTATTGTGGAGGAGTGATCAAAGGGGGCAAGGAGAAAGAATGAGGGGTAGATGGGTAAAGTTTATAGTAGTCTGATACTTGAATGTCTCCCTACAATGTTGCACCTCTTTTTCCCTGCCTCAATCTCCTTAAACAACACATAAACTTTAAACTTGGTAATGCCCCAACTACCCAAAGAACATAAATATAGGTATGCATCTCAGTAGTATATTAATATCAAGTGTTCTGCAATCCCTGCTGGATGCGTTTACAAGACATATGTGATGCATAGCCAATGAATGGACTGCTATTAAAAATATAAAATATAAAAACATTAACTTTCAACCCAATATTCATCAAGTGAAGTGATAAACATGACTAACCATTAAATAAATAATTTTACAAAGATAAAATTATTTTTTTAATAGGGAGTCTTAATCACAAACTTACTATACTGCAATTTAGACAAAGAGTAAATGTTTTGCTTATGTTGAGGGCCATTAACCACCTGGGCGTTACACTGAGGTCTAGATTTCTGTACCAAAAGTG
>NC_092859.1:94892615-94897628 GCF_032062135.1 Pyxicephalus adspersus
TACGAAGGTCGGGCTTAACGGTCGGGAGGTTAAGGAGCAACTTGGTAAGGTGTCCAATGTCACACTTTCCTTTTTGGGCAGGGTCAATTTGCTCAAGATAGCAGTGTTCCCTTGCATTTTATAAACCAGATTTGCAGGCGATGTATACATTTTCAAAGATTTAATTTGGGCTGGGGAAGGCTCCTGATTGACACCTCCTGCCTACAGAGGTTATGTTCTCCTTTTATATTCATGCTGGCAGGTTTGGCATAAACAGTTTGACAGAGCTCCCTGAACAGCCCCTTATCACTTTCCTTGCCATTTTGGGGTAATCCAGACCTTCCATATCTTTCCAATTCATCAGGGAGGGCCTGGCCAGGTCCTAAATATCTCATTAATAAATCTTTATTGAATGTACCTGCTAAGTGCCCTGTTTGCTTTGAAGATGATTGGATGGTTGATGTCAACTTCCCTTTATTCACTAAGCAAAGTGAATATTCCCTTGCATGATGATAATTCACTCTGAAAAGTCTGAAAAGTGAGCCTTTCTTTCTCTTAGTAAATTGGTCCCTTTTGTAAATATACACTTTTTTTAAACTGCTGGAAAAAAGGGGGGGGGGGGCATTTAGGTTTTGTGATGGACAAGAAACTTGCCAGTCACAACATAAAATTAAGAGTAGATGAGAAACATTTCTTTGGTTTTTAGGGGACTTGTTCTATAGGTGTGCTCTTTTGACAGACCCAGTCTGTGGCTTGACTTTAGGTGTTCCTGAAGTTACAATGTTACACAGTACAGTGATTTTTTTTCTATCTCAAGTACAGAAAACAGCTGTTTTGTTCACTCTTATATAGGACTGCTCCCAGGGGAGAAATCATTGCATTTTTGGTTTGCTGTCATACTTTTCTGACAAGGAAGAAGCTGATCTGTTTTCTGTAACTTTCAGTTATATATGTATGAAAACAATTTGCAGGATTTTAGAGTCTAACTGTTTCACTGTAAGAATAATTTTATTTCTGCTTGCTAAAATGGTTTGCTATAGAAGATCAGATGACAATGCAATGGTGATAATTTTTTATATTTAACATGTTTTTTTACCCTTCTTATTATGCCACTTGGTAAAACATGAAACAGTTTTAGCATATTAGTTTCAAAGCTCATGAATAAAAAGTAATTATGTCAAGCTGACCATAAACCAGCAATTTAGCTGTCTGCTCAAATTTGGTCAGTGTCATGTTTACCATACATGTTTCTGATGAAAATATTCTTCCCTATCTAGATTGGGGTTTCTCACGTTTAAACTAAAAGATCTCATCTACTTTATTGTATCTTCTATCACTTGTAATAAGATATCATATAGGGTGCTATATTTAAACTAGTTAAAAAAACAGACTAAACTGCTCAGGAAATAGAAAAATAAATGAAAGACATCCCAAAAACATATCTAGGAGGTGATGGGTAAAATATATAATGTTTTATAATACAGTTACTTTAGCGGTCGGTTTTAAATTCCTAGTCTGCATAATTCAACATTTACAAGCTGTATCCCAGTATCATGAGACCTTGGCTTGGTCAATACCCAGTCAGGGAGGTAAAGCAGCCATTTGATTCATTGACCTCCCATTTGATACATTGTTCTGGGCCCAACACCAATTGGTAGAGACAGCTAGGTGATCTAATGATGTTCTAGGTATCTATGAAAGTTGTATTCTAGCCATTACTCTAGGGGGGAATTCTTTTGACTAACCACCAATTTAGGGAGCTTCTTTTGCCACTCCAATAAATTGGTTTTAGTAGGGCTTCCACGTGAATTTAAATTTTTGGAAAGAAAGGCTGGGTAAAGGTTCTGAACCTCACATAAACCAAATCACTGGGTCAGTTAGACAAAGCTAAGTAAAGTTAATACATATTAGTTGCATTTACCAAAATATAATGTTTTGTAAACAGTAGCTTTTTTAACCTTTTTGGTCCCATTTGTATTGCCTAATAATAAAACCAAGCCCATACTGATATCAAAATGATATCCTAACTAAGATTTAAATATGTAGAAATAATAAGAGGGTACATTTGTGTACAAATTGCCCAGCAACATACATATTGTTTGCTGTCCTAGAATTTGCTGGGTGCATGTAAGCTTTGGATAGGGAAAAATATTTTCCTATTTTAGGTTTTTTAATGAACTTTATCATCTGTGATTCTATCTAAGGGAATAAAGTTAAAGTATAGATGATTTTGTAACCACATATCTCCAATATATCCACATATACGTAAAAGTTATAGTTGGTTTTATACGTATATTATATAATCCATGCTTCTGTAATAAAAGATTGACATCCCAATTGGGTATAGAGTGTAGCGTCCATTCCTGTATTCTCTATCCAATCATCCGTATATTGCTACTTGATGATTTGTCTCATTGCATGTATATTTGCAAAAGGCAATACCCAAGTTGGAATTAGATTTTACAGTGATAGAATAAAACTAAAGCATTACAGACCTATAGAAAAGCAATCTCTACTAAATATGAAAAAATAAAATTGTACTACTTCTGTCATGGTATTCCTGTATATGTTGTTCTGTGGGCTAGCTGTCTGTTCTTTCTGATATTTGTTCTGAAATACGATGTTTGCAAGAGCGAAAATTACTTTCCACTAAAGTATGCTTTTTTACATTCCACTTACATTAAGATAGTTCAGTAACAGTTTAGTTTATAAAACCATTATTATATTGTATAAAAACATATAATTAAGTGTGTTTCTTATCATGTCATACCATGTACCATATAGATTTTAGGTTATAATAAGCAGAGATTCAGTAATCTAAGTATTATTGATGTTTGGCATCATGCCTTATTGAATGCAGTTTCCTTAAAGTGTATGTAAATAATAATGTAGGAATTTTATTTATTGTTGTCTGTATTCCTGTTTGGGAAATTCAACAAGCTTTAGCAAAGTGAACAATTCCCTTGTATGGGGTATTTCACTTAGCTTAGTGAATGTGGCCAAATGAGTTTTAAAATAATTACCTGTGGTTTGGTAATCTTGGCTTTTGTTGTAAAATTTCCTATCAAGAGATCCTGCCAGTAGCATCACCATCTGTCACAGGCTGACAATGATAAGACACTGCCTTGCCCCAGTCTGCACACCTAGATTTGGCATTTTAACTGTCTATAAGGTATATCAGTTAATACATTTCCTATTTTTTCAGGTACTATTACTTCTCTTTCACACATATTTAAAATGTAATATTATTATGTATTAACTATTCCTCAATAAAAACAACAATACCATATATAAAGGTTATCTTCATACATCAAAGTATTTTTGTTGTTAACAAGGTTTTTTTTACCAGTCTTCTTTCATCATATATAACTTTGTTCTTGACGCGTTTCGCTTGGAATAGCTTCATCAGAAGAACAAATTTCAAAACCTTCATATATAATTCTAGGTACAAGCTACTCAAATTACTTTGATGAATATAATCTTTATATATGTGTGATAAGATAAGTTAATAGTACATAAAACAACCAATACATCAAAACTTTTTTGGAAATTTTTAATATAATTAAGGGGAGTAGTACACTAAAGTATAACACTCCCTCTTTTAAACTATATGAGATTGAAATGGCCAGCTGGACGAGCTTGCACAGCAGACTAACCATGCCAATTGAAAACTTTACATGATGCCAAACAAAATGAAAAACAGACACATTTTGGGCTCTATTTACAAAACAAGGAAACAGATATCCCCCCACACATTCCCTTGTACTAATCTTTCAGGTCCATGTGTTTTAATGGCATTAATTGATTCCCCCCAGGGAATGTATGAGGGAATGTCAGATTCCCTGTTTTATAAGTAGAGCACAATCAGAATGGAAGCTTTGGATTACTGTACTTTTGCTCCTTATTGAAAAGGTATGTCTTAGAAGATGAAGCTAAACTTTAATCCCTATTGTTCCACTATATAAACTATTTTATGTCAATTTCATTATTTCTTAGTTTCTTCAGCCAAAATACACTTTAAAAATATTTGACATCAACAATTTTTCCCCCACACAGCTAATTGAAAAATGTAGTCATCTTATGTGAACCTGTGCTGGCAGTTCAGCAGCTCGCCAGCCTTATACAAGGGGATGCCTACTAAAGTTGCCTTCTTATAGCTTTTATCAAATAAAAATTAAAGTTCTTGTCATTTATGGTGGCTGCTAGGAAAAAATCAATACCATTTTACACAAAGTTGTTTCATCTACATTTGCAGACACAGAAGGACTTATGATGTTGCAAAAACAAATGTCAAATATCAGCAAAAATATATTTAAAGCACACAGGGCAATTATGTTATGATTTAATGATAGCTGAGTTGGCATTATGTTAATTTACTGATGTGTCATGTTAAGAAGCACCAATGTGTTTATCCAACAGTTAAGATCCTTTAACTTTTCCCCACATTTCTTAAATAGTCATTTTCTGCTGACTCTCATTTTGTGTGATTGAGAGTATGATGTGCGTTGCCTTAAGTGGGGCATATATATTCAGGTTTAAAGCTTATAAATTGACTTGACAGTTCAAAGGTATGTGTCACTGAAATTGGATGATAATTCAGTTTTACTTTAGTCTACAATTCTTTATAAATTAGTTTAATTGCGAGCTTGCAGAATAGTTGCATGAAGTAGAAGGGATATTTTTATGTTACTACAATGTACACCATTGTTTTTTATTCATATAACTTTAAATACCATTGAATACCATCTTAAAAGATAATTTTATGTAGAAAGGAATAAAAGAATCAGGTTACAATTTTCCTTATTTTATTTTTCTTCTGGTTTTTTCATTTTATCCTGAAGTATTCTTAATATGTATTAAAATGTGCATATAATGAAAAAAGCATAGGTAAAGCTTCCTGCAAGTCCAAACAACTTTTTAACAGCACTATTTGTCCTGTTTATAACAATACATAAATATTCTAATATTTACACATTTGCTATTTATTTTGTACATATGCCTATTTGAATTACCAGAGTTTACCAAAAGTCTACA
>NC_092859.1:94898307-94901893 GCF_032062135.1 Pyxicephalus adspersus
AAAAATACCTTCATAAAAAAATACATTCTTAGGTAGAAACATGAAAGCAAAAAAAAAAAACAATACAGATATTTACAGATATCCAGACTATACCTGCTAATCAACCAAGTTTTGATTATAATGTAATATTATTACTAAAAACCCTAAAATTTTATATGCCACTGAAATGATCCAGCCTACCCTCATGTTTATATAACTTGTCCAACCTAAACCTGCTTTTTAAGCTAGGTACACACTTGTAAATATTATCGTTAGAAAACGAACGACTAACGATTATGCACGATTATTTTGAACAATCGTATTGTGCACATTTCTGTACATGTTGTAACAATACGATCGTTCAAATATAATCCACTATTAGTGTACACACGCTAGATACGATCGTTTGAACGATGCAGAAAGTGACATGTAAAGGAGAAAGTGTACCGCAGAAACATCCATGATCACTGAACGACCGTACACACAATAGATAGTGAACGATTGTCGCTCAATCAGATCCGCCGGGACAGTTGTTCATTTCCAGCAACAATCCTCGTTCGTCGGCGTCGTTGTGCACTTTTTTTGTTAACATTCCTTTCCAATGATAATTATTTGCAAGTGTGTACGCAGCTTTAGTTGTAAGTATACCAAATGCTAACCATTTTATCTTTACCAACACCCATGGACTCTGATAAATGTTTCCGGATTTGGTTAACAATGAAATGCCCGCCTGCTAATTTATTTATATGCTTTCCTTATCTAGCCGTTGCCTGAAATGACATTTCTCTATACTTGATCTAAATTCATGTTGAGGCTTGGGAACTGCATTCCTGTATTATGCTGTCTTTCTCCAAGTCTAGGACATTGGGCTCTTAGCCCTCCACTGTAGTGAATCACCAGCAGCATGTATAAGCTTGAAGAAGTAAACCATGAATAGGTGCATTGTATAAGCCTCATAAATTCAGTTTAGAAATAATATGCATTCACTCCTTGATGAAACAAGTATAGGAGCTTGTTAATCATAACCATTTTAATCCTGAATTAAAGCGTGAAATCAGTTATTTTAGATGAAAGCTGCCTCTGCCAAGCTAATTTATCTTGGGATGTGAATTACACGCTGCAATATAAAACAAAAATTGTAAGTGTATAGTCTTATTAAGATAGACATCCATCTTAATTACTTACATTATTTATCGGCAGAATGGGTAATTTTCCAATAAATATAAAATGCAAATAATTATTCATTTGTTTACCCATGATAATTGTCATATATCTTAAATTACTGTACATGAGTTACACAAAAGTACAAATTGGTAGCCTCTGAAGTGAAAGGGATGGGGTAGGGTGACTGTGGGGAATATTATTTGATGTCCTAATTCTGCATATATCGTATTTTATCATTAACTTTGCAGACAGTGGGCCTGTTTTATTAAAGCTTACCAAGACTAGAGAAGAAAGACCATCATGGGTGAACTTGGGTGATCAACGAAACCTGAAATGTTTTGAGTCTAGCATTTGGCAACTAATAGCAAATGATTTTAAACAATTCTTTCCATGTTTGCTGGATCACCCAGGGTCAGCTATATTAGTCCATCCTCTGCAATCTTGGAAAGCTTTATTAAATCAGACCCAATGTCTTAAGTATAAGCCAACTTGGGTATTTGGCTCTAAAAGTGTGTAAATAGCAGTAAATGTATCTTTTATATATAGTCTGTATGTTATTTCTTTACAGTAGCATAGCTAAAGCTACAGCCATTCCTGTAATAGGATTCAAAAGATTTAAATCTTTATCAACTTATTTTTGCTCACTTTACTTATTGACTGGTATTGTTTATGATTGGTTATATATGAGCTTACTGTTTGCTTATATAATTTTATTCTATTTTATTTAGTCTATTCCATACTGGGTAGAAATGGAATTCTAAGTTCGGATGATATATGTTCATCACATCAGGTCCCGAGTAAGGAGTTCTTCAGGTATCTACAGATCAGACATTGGATTGTATCGCTGATCCAGAAGAGTACTAGTGTAGGCAGGTTGTCTAATTTTAAACATATATGTCTCAGGACTTCCTTTTAGCCAAAATTCATTGCAATCATATACTCTAAACTCACAGAAAATAACGACAGTGTCCACCAACTCTTACACATCCTTTTGGAAAAGGGAATTGAGAAACCCTAAAACGGATGAGGAATAGTTTACTAGTTGGACCAGAATGACTAAATGTTCAATTATTGTGCTTACGCTAGAAGCTGCATATAGGGTTACTGCAGTGGTCCATGGTTCCATCTAGGTTGAGGCATCTGTCCTAAACAGAGTCGGGTCAATGTTTTAGAGGATGTCAAGAAATGGGTACTGAGCTTCACGTGTGGTGGACCTGCTCATCAGTTACCGGTATATGATTTTGGGGGAGGGTTTTTAGATTACTGGGAACTTTATTCCAGAAAAGTTTGGCCAGAGATCCCTGGGTGGCCTTACTACAATTTAAATCTTTATCAACAGCTATGGTTTCCATGTCATCATGTATGTGTGTTTATGCGGTTTTCAAGACTTTTAAATATTAATTTATCCTGAAATTATTTTATATGCTATATACTAAAATGTAAAACAATCAAAATATAAACCTGTTTTTACCTTAAAAAGACAAGAAAAGTATAATTACTTGAGTGTAAACCTAGGGCATAAATCTGGCTGTCACTACTAATATTCAAAACAGTAATCAGCATAAGTGCTAATATAATTACCACACATAAACACATAAATGCTGTGTTATTTTTAAGACATTTATTTCCAAAAAAAATCACATTGGCTAAATCTGTATGTTTTTCCATTTTTACAGGTTAAAGTATTTTGTATTTTTGAGTTGGTTATGATGGGTTACTTGCACTTAAATGATCTATTGTGCATTATTGTTGGCTACCAGTAGATAGAACCATGTTCTCATGTAAAGTGTGTCACAAACTATTTACTTTACTATATTGCATGAGTATGTAATCCTTTTTATATGAGGACCTGGTGTCATCTACTGGTGTAACCCAAGTATAAACTGAGATTTTTTTTTTATCCCTCATTTTTTATAAGAAAAAGAATCTTGGTGTATACTTGTGTATATAGGGTACCAAAATTTAACTTGGTATCACCTCTGCGTAATTCCCTGGAGAACAGCATTCTAAAAAGGAAAAGGAGGGACTTTGAAACTATATTCACATTGTTGATATCAGGATAAAGCAGAGAGATGACCTCATTAGTCTTCTGAGGCTTGTTCTCTACCCAGTTACAACCTATATTCAGGGAGATGGTCAGTCTGTATTAAATATATATATATATTTTTAAAAAACACTGACAGCACTGTCATTTTCATTTCTGAGCTGGATAGACAAAAAAACAAATCATTCAGAGGGTAAAACAGCTGCCCCAATGCATTTTATCTGTGCAATAAACTGTTTCTGTGGAGTTTGGCTTTCAAATAATGAGGGAATATCGTACAGAATCCTAAAAAAAACTTAATCCCTTTTATAACCCCAAGTATTTATGAAAATCAGTTAATTATAATTATTAAAAAAATAATTAAATGGTTAAATGAATAAATAACAAGACAATCAAATA
>NC_092859.1:94903241-94968946 GCF_032062135.1 Pyxicephalus adspersus
ATGTCTGTACATACACTTTATTAGAACCTATTATTAATAAATATATGTGAATGTAACAGATTTATGCAAAATATTGACAATATCTTTACAGTTTAATAACAAATGTCATTAGGCAGTTTACTGTTTTAACTTATTTGCAAGTCATAGATTATTTTGCTGTTCATATCTGGGGCAGTTGCAAAATTAGCCTGAACATCTAACATTTGGTTTAGATCTTTTATAGTAGAAAAGGATTTTTCGAGCTAACTTGTTTGTTTTCATGGGCATTCTCATCGGCTGATGGTCATCAGCTCATGGAAACCCTGACCGTTATTACCTTGATAGTCTTACAAGCCAATAACCCCAATAAAACAGAACTAAACTTAAGAAAGAAAACTCTTAAACAGGTTCATTATTGCAGAAGGGACAGGTGATTTTCTATTTTGCAATAAAATCAACATACCTGTCTAATTGCATACCTTTCTTCATTGTACAATGAGCTGCGCATGTACGCAGTGTAAAACGATGGGTACCAAGCATACACCCAGATGTTAGAAAGTATAGAACTCCCTTGTGCATGTGCAGGAGTTATGTCATTTGGGGAATGGGCAATCAAGTTGGCCGAAGACCAAGAACCTGCAAGAGAATCAGATGAAGGCATCCGTAACAGAACAAGGAGAGATGAGTGTAATTAAAAATTGCAATCTTCTGTGCCTGCTGTAAAAAAAAAAAATCTCAAGCTCACAATTTTTTACTAGTTTAGTTCCACTTTAAATAAAAGTGACAGTGAGTTGTTGTATGTAAATAGGAGACAGCAGCTACTTGATGTTAAAGGGCCACAGATATTATTATGGCCTGTCCACAATGTGCCAGGTGACCTGTGACATCACTGCTATGTAATCCTAGCGTGGATTTTCCAGATATGGGTGCCTGAGCAGCCAAACATCTGGTCGAGCTGTCTTGTCTTGTCTGGGAATTAGGTTAGAGAATTTATTTCCATACAAACTTTAATCAGAATGACCTGAATATTTTATCCTTTATGCCAGCAGGTGAATAAAGTAGTTGGGGGCGAACAGGAGGTAAGTAAAAGTGATAAGGAAATGTTACCTTCAAACTTTTATGCAAAGTAGCCCTCTAACACTTATCAGATATATATTGCTTGCAGAAAATATAAGACAAACATTTATTCAGTAAATATTGGCTTGCAGGATTGTCGTTATAATGAAACGGCATGCAATCACTTCTGGAATGTTATGAGTTTTAGCAATAATGACAACATAATTTTGTATACAATCTCCTTGAATTATCTGAAACATTCACAATATCCTCGGGCTCATTTTGATTTATAGATAATTGTTTATTTTTGTCATCTGAAACTTCAGACTTTTGAGTGGCATTGTATTGTATTATTTGTATTACCAGTTTATAATTCAGTCATGTAAGTAAACAATTGTAATGAATTTCTCCATTTCTGACAAATTCTATATGAAGCAAAGCCTACAAAAGTCAAGGTCTTAGGGATCTTGAGAAAACATTTGGAAACTCATTTATTACAGAATGCAGGGTTAGTCAAGAGCCAAGCTCTCATCATTGGTAAAACAAATATCCCTCCATTATCATCCAAACTATTTTCTATTTTACAAGCATCTCATGTTCCCACTTCAACATTTTCAGGTCATGCCCATGTTATGTCTTTGTACCAAACAAAAGATATAATTATGTACCAGAGGTAGAATTTCAAGAGCACACAATAGGCAAGTACCTCTTACAGTCTACTATCTACTAAAATGGATTACTGGAGTTTTTGTATGGTTTGATTGATATAAAGCACTGCAGTTATGTGCATAGCATCTCTTTTTAGTTTACTACCCATTGTAACAATCCATAGATGACCTCTGTATGTCTGCTAGAGATACAGAAAAGATTTTACAAATAGAAAGGTTTACAAATGTTGTCAGAAAGTCACATTAAAGGAGATCTAGAAAAAATAACTTTTTGTAATCTGGCCTATGTGAAATAGCATGCTAAAACCTTTGTGGATTAGAACATAATTAAACCGTCGGTAAATATAACATTACTAGTCATATAATGGTAATTTATTTTAAACGTCATTTAAAATGTGCTGAGGCTTAGCAGCTTTCAGCTCCAATGTCCTTTTTGGACACCAATTTATTTACAAATACATGACCCATGTTGATGGGCTTTTGTCTACTGAAATGTAAAACTTGCTTGAAGCAGATCAAAAGTAGGTCAGAGGGGGGTCAACTTCAGGCCAATGTCAATATTATCCATCTTGTTAGCTGTAAATATATGGTATTATTGTCATATTTGATTAAAACAAAATACAAAATATATTGTGTTTTTTAGTACCAAACATATAATAAATATATCTTTAAAAAATAGACATTGCTTTTATTATGGTAAATCATATTAATCCTTTTTTATTCTTCTTGCTGCAGGTAACTTGGCTTTCTATAAAGGTCTCTGCACTGTAGTGATGGAACAGGTTATATAATCCTGTGACTCTAAATAGGACAATGCCTTTAGCAGTGTCTGTCTGCCTGACCTAACTGAGCTGCACATAATGACACCTGTACTGAGAGCAAAATATAGGCTTCCATTGCAGTCCTCTTCTGAAAAGACGTTACCTACCTATCATCTTGATCTAATACTTTTAATATTTTTGAGTCAGAGATCTACAACATCTAGAACTTTCAGAAGTCAGGCCCTAATGACAGCCCACAAACAGTGTTTTGTATATACATTATATATTTTGTATATACATTTTTGTATAACAGTACAGCACAAAATATTCACATAAAATATTTTGAAACCTGCATGGTTCTGTCTACATCATTGCTTTGCATGATCTTGTTAACTCATAGGGCTCTATTTATAAAGCAGGGAATGCGAAATCATTCCCTGGGGGAGAATCAGTCACTGCCACTGAAACACATGGGCCTAGAAGATTCTCCACCAGGAAATGTCTTATTCTTGCTTTATAAAAAGAGTACATGATGTTACTTCCCCAGCCATTCCAACTTAGGATCTTCTCCCCTAGAGTCCACATTTTGTTATGGTCTATGGAGTTTTATGGATGTTTTTTTAAGGAATCCACATCCAGGAAAAGTGAATCCCACCTCCAATGCTTTCCAGGAATTTTACAACTAAGGGAGAAAAAAAGAAGCTGAAAAACTTTTACTGCAACTTTGAAACTTGGCAACTAACAAAGTGTCAACAGATAAATGAATAAGAAAAAAGTATGAAAAGACAATGAGATTTTGTACTTTATCTAACAGTGACTGGCATCATTTTACCACTCCTCTGTGTGAAATTATCATAATTTTTGCATCAGCATGCTTCGTAGTGTTTTTTTTTTGGTTTCTCATGAAGAGCTATATTAAGGTTTATGTCAAATATGTCTACTATAACTGTGGGCAAATAAATATTTCATTCATTTATACACTGCTTTTTGTTCCAGTAGACCTTTTCTTTTTAGACAGCAAAGGCTTTTTCTTGAAACACCTCCCATGAAGTTTTATTGGTGTGATCTCCTATAACTGTAGATGCATGTACTTTAACACCAACTGTCAAAAAAGTTTTCTACAGATCCCACAATAAATTTCTGAGTTTTTTGGGGACTTCTTTTAGCATCAAAGTCATGATCTGCATATACTAGTCTGGCCAATTCCCCACAAATTTGCAGTCAATTGAAATCTTTGTAAATTTTCCTTACAATGGAATTATTTAAATATGTTCAGATAATTGGGAAATGGTTTGGCTAGGCATCCACAACTTTATATTGAGTACTCTTTTGATCTTGGAATGATAGTACCTATTCTGATATACCTTATTCCAATGGGTTTGAATAGGAGTTAATGCAGTAGTGTAGTTTTTCTTCACAATAAAAATCTGTGTTTGTTTATTTAGATAATAAAACTAAACTGCAAATTGTATGTGCCATTTGCTCATGTTTATTGCCTTTATCTGTAGTCATTGTTTGAATGATGTTTTCTGTGCAAATAAGTTTAAAATTGTAACAATTTTTTAGAAAGAATGTACTCACTTATATTCAAGCCTGTAAATATTGAAACCTTTTCTAATTTCTGCATTTCTTTGACCTTAGACCCCAAAGGCATTTCTCGAGTCAGCAGTCGGAAAAGCATAGTGAAGCAAATCTGTCTCTTAGGAATTGTGGTTGTAGGAATACTCTTTGAAAACATATTAGTTTGTGTTAGCTCACATTGGAAACATGTCAAAATAACCACTCCATCGCGTTATGTCATCAGTGTAACTGCCTAATACATAAAAAAAACCTTTTAATGGGCGTTTCTGTTATTATTGTATTGTTACGGCATTTTAGTTCTTTTTATTAGGATTAAATGGGTATTTGTTAAAGTATTTAAATTTTAAATTTAGTGGTCCTTGTATTAAATGCATAACACCAGAAGTAAGCAAGACATAAATATGAAGACAGAACATAGGAGGTTCCTGACCTTTCATGCATCCCATCGTGTATTTGTATGTGTGTTCAGAATATTTACACATGGTATATTAAAATGGTTTATATTGAAAACAGAAACCCAACCAGTTCTTATAAGAGTTTGTATCTTTATGGGCTCTGTTTATAAAACAGGGAATCTGACTGTAAGGCCCTGGCCCAGCAACAGTACTCACCAGACACCACTTCCCCACTCTAACGCCTATACCAAGCCCCCGCTTGGGAGACTGGTTGCATTTCTCAGCACGCGGTTGCCCCAAGGACTTAGTGTCCAAGGGACGGTCTCTGCGGAAGAGCTGGCAGACGACCAAGAACCCACAGCTAATGCAGTACCAAGATTCCAAGAGTGACAAGTCCAGAATACAGAGCAAGAGCTCATACACAGGTAATCCATCCACCAGACGAGGTACACAAAGGCAAGACACAAGCAGAGTTGGGGTTACTGACAAAAGGTCGACCCAGGTAGCACAAACTCACAGGTTTAGAAACAAGCAAGGTCAGCAACAGTAAATCAGATTAATCACACATCAGCAGCAAGTTAGCCCAGCTTAACATTACAACAGGCACTGGTGACTGGGAGCAGAGAGGCTACAAGGTCCCAGCAGCCAACGACAGCACCGAATTGAGTCAGGAACTGATCTGTCTTTTAAATCCCCTTCAGCTGTGCACAGCCTCTGAGTGTGAGCTGGGGAATGCTGCACTGCTAAATGGAAGCAAGGGATGCTGCTTTTTCTTTTTTCTCCTTGTTGCTGCAAATGACATCACTGGACAGAAAAAATAGTGTTTTATACTGCAATGGTGCACAGTGCGTGATCATTGGACAGATTAGCATCTTCTAACACTGAGATTCCCTTATACATTCCCTGCTGGGAATCTTTTAGGTCCATGTGTTTCAATGGCAGTAAATGTTTCATGATTGGTATAGATCTTCTGCACCTTAACCTAGTCAATAAGTGTGGTGTATATAATGATGTATTTTAACAATTTTTAACTGTGAGCAAAGAAAAATAATTCTAAATTATTTTATAGTATTTTTAAGTATTACTGAATAAATGATACACTGCATATACAAAAAATATAAAAATATTAGATTGAAACTTACCAGTCCTTGTATGTGGCTAAAATCCTTTACTGCAAGTAGAGAAAAATACCTGTTGATCTGGCCACAAAATCAGTGACCATTAATCTTCCTGTGAATCAAAAATACAAACAATTCAACAATTGAATTCCAACTTTTCCTATATATTGCAGAAAAGATGAGGGGTAGGCAGGTGTTTTTTGGTCCTAGGACAGCAAGTCTATTACTGGCAGGATCATCATCATTTAGTAAAGCCTGGAAAAAGAATCTAATTTAGCTATCATATCTAATGACCGATAAAAAGTAATATATTATGATTTTGTTTCTATATTTAGATACATTTTATTTATCAAATAAATCTTCCAAATCCATTAGTAATTGTTTTGTCTATAATATCATGCCCTTTAAAATGACAGATACATTTTCTGCATACAATATTTCTAATCTACAGAGTTTTGTTTGATGAAATAGCTTGTTTGTCACTGGCTTTGAGTATGCTAGCTCAATTTACATTTGTAGGGATCGTTCAGTATTGAACACATATTCATCATTGACTTACTTACATTGTTAATGAATTCTGTAAATAACTACATATTGGTTGCTACCAAGGGTATACTATTCATTAGTGAACAACACTCATCTCTAGCATATGTGTACACCTAATGTACGAGAGCAATTTTAACAATCTATTGGCCTATTGATTTGCTAATAACATTGTCATTACCAATTATACCAAATGACAACCATGGATTGGGAGAAACAACGCATTCTCTTAGTTGTATTAATATCTGAAAATTAGTGTATTTTTTAAAAAAAACAATTAATATTGCTCGGAGTTAATTCTTACTGCAAATACAAGATTTAGGACTTGAACAGGATATGACTTAACCAGGATTAATGGCAGCTACCAGAACTACTGGATTGTGGAATAGAGGGGAATACTGTCTTTATGACATTGTTTTAGGCTAGGACAGGTTGGATAACTTTATTGGTTTGGGTGACAAGTTTTTATTGTATGCTGTGCCAAACTTTAATTACCATACCAACTGATACCCATCTTTTCTTAAGGACATATAGTTCTGTGCCAATTTTTTCACTGGAGTTGTGGGTCTAAACCTTGTGTATGCTTAATGTCAATCAGTGTTGGAGGATTAACAAATTGTTTCCTTTCTGCACTTGACTTACAGTGTCTGGGCTTGGCATCTGGCTGCTCAGCAAGACAAAGGTGAGTATTAGTTGGTATGGGAGCTAAGAGGAGCTATGGGAGTTAAGAGAACCTGTTGCATTCTCTTTAAATATTCTCTTTTAAGTTAGTTTACACAGAACAGTGTACAGACATGACCCACCTTACTCGTGAACCCTTTTTTCTGCCTTTACATGTAACAGCATTTTTTTACATAGTTCCTGTAGCAACATTCCTTGCAGGGCAGCTGCTGGGAGCTCGGT
Source organism: Pyxicephalus adspersus (assembly GCF_032062135.1). Taxonomy (NCBI): domain Eukaryota; kingdom Metazoa; phylum Chordata; class Amphibia; order Anura; family Pyxicephalidae; genus Pyxicephalus; species Pyxicephalus adspersus. The sequence goes on from NC_092859.1 coordinate 94,910,246, forward strand.
CCCTACTAAAATAAACACGACACCCCAGGTCTCAGCCAGTAACATGCAGATGCTTGTAGTTCTGATAGCTAGCAGATTTAACATTTATCTGAAAACAGTTCAAATGGCTGGTCAATATCTTTGCAATGCCAAGCTAAAACTAGTAGCTTACCTCCACTGTCAGACGAAACGCAGACAAGAGAGTAATGTGGGAAACACAGACAAGAGAGTAATGTGGGCAGCATGATGGCTCAGAGGTCGTGGCCCAGAGGTAAGTGCTGTGGCCTTTGCAGCGCTAGGTCCCAGGTTCAAATATCGTCCAGGACAGTATCTGATTGGAGTTTGCAGGTTCTCCCCATGTTTGTGTAGGTTTCCTCCCACATCCCCAAAAACATGCAGTTCGGGAAATTGGCTACCCCCCAAAATTGACCTTAGACTGTTTTAAAGACATATGACTGAGGTAGGGACATTACATTGTGAGCCCCTTTAAGGGACACCTATTGACATGACTATGGACCTTGAACAGTGTGCGTAATATGATGGTGCTATATAAATACTGTGTAATAATAATAATTTAATTAGCGTGTGTGATAACATAAAGAACCTAAACCTTTCTGGAAGATAAAATCTAATATTCTTCACTCATGGATTAGATACATCTGTAGAACAAATAGAAAACCTCCTTCTACTTTTGTTTCGGGAAGGAAGCTAAGTGTACAGTTTCATGCTTTCCTTTCTGTGGTATGTGAGTAACGTACTAGCTATTCAAGAAATGGATTTACCTTATACCTTTTTTGAATGCGAACATTGTTTCACAAATTAATGAATGATTTAATTAGTAATTCCTTGTCACATCCTGGGTGTAGTTATATTAATGCTGTTTTTTTTTTATTGTTCTGTTGCAGATTAGACATAATTTGTCCCTTTCTGTTAATAGGCAAAACAGCTATTTGGTAATGAAAGCCAGTAGTAATTAGATCCAGTGAATGATGTGAGTCTGGCTGCGGTACAAAGCTGTGTGCACTAAGAATGACCTTAGGCTATGGCAGCTTCTGTACTTACATGCCACATACTTGTGTAGTCATGACTCACAAACTATACACCTTACCGCAATGTCACAATGAATCACAACCCACCAAGCTGTCCCTATTTTATATATAGCAATTGGAAAATTAATCATTAGGCAGTATTTCCACAAACATTACAGATAGAGCGGATTATAGACTGGTTTCAGGCAGAAGGTTCACCTAACCTACCTAGCTTTGTAGTAATGAAACCTATTTGAAAAAAATAAATCCAGTTCATCCTTTTCAAAAGAATCTTACTATAGAAGGGAAAGTGCAGGCAAAAATCCAGTTCCCCTGAATAGATGACTTTTCACAGGTAAATTATTTGAATTGTTTAATGCCTATTGACAGCACAGTATTGCATGATGCTGCCTTGTTTTTGCTGCAGTGCCATTGTAAGGTATATGCAATTAAAAATGAATGGCAACCGAAATTACTAACATATGACATGTCCTGTTACACCAATACACTGTTGGGAACAAGCCCTAAAAGAGATTTCAGATTGGGTTAGAAGGAGGCACTAAACTATCATGGGGGAGGACCCCAATGCCTGCAATAATGTCTGTTCTCCATAGAAATCAAAGTGTCTGATTGTGTTCATTAGGAATAACATTCTCATATTGTCCAACCCAATAAAGATAACTTGTTATATCCCTGTTTGACCCCCTCAGTGGCTGTCTTTTTGGGTGCTACTTCAGCAGAATGATCAGTAGAGTTTCTTTGGTGGAGTCAGTAATGAGTGTGTAGATCCACAGGCAGGACTCCAGACTTCAGCATGACCAGGGTTGGAGGGTTGAAGGTTTTGTTGGGGACCCACTACTTTTTAAGTTCAGACACCGCCCTTTTATTTTGCAACCTTAAATTGGATTTGTTCTTCTCATTGGATTATTTTCTAGCTCAAAGATTGATTTGCACTCAGGCTCTCTATCTATACAATGGTAAATGAAGTACCTTGGCAAATTAAAATAGGGATACATAACATATGCTAGTAATTATCTTCTATAAGGCTTGCCATAAAATTGTGTTTTGGAAGAGCTTCTGATTATTTAAACTTCTCATCCCTTCCCATTCCACTCCTTTTACCCTTTAGGCTTCTCATTACCTCCTACAGATAAAGGAAACAGCTAATTATCTCATAAATTACTGTAAATTGTGAATAGGATATTACGGTAAATTCAAATGTATTTCCTCCTCTGCAAAACATCTATGTTTTTGTGCAGTCATTGACGTTTATGGCATTCTGACAATGGGCCTGATTTATTAAGGCTCTGCAAAACTGGAGAAGATAGGATATCATGGGGGGTGCTGATCCAGAAAAATTGTAATGGATCTGGTCTAGCATTGAAAATATTTGGCAACTAAAAGCAAATTATTTTTAAGCAATCCATTTAAGGTTTGCTGGATCACCCAGGTCCACCCATCACAGTCCATCTTCTGCAGTCTTGGAGAGCTTTAAAAAAATCATACCCAAAATCTTTTTTAACAAAACAACTGAATCTGGACTCAAACAAACAAAAATCAACAATACCAAGAGACAAAATAAAAATACATTTTAATTTATCATAACAACAAATACAATTAATACAAACATATAACACATTTTGAAAATCATTGGATTAATTTCAAGGCACAACAATTGAGGGCATGACAGCTGAAAGGAGCCACAAACAAGAAACTGCCAGGAATACATTTTCAATGACCAAATTTGTACAACCAGATATAAATAATCAATTCCACTTCATCTCTTAGTGGATTGAAATGGCTAGTTCCTCAATGATTTTGCAATACCTAACAGCAAAGTATTTGGGCCCATTTGCCATGTCTTCAGTTCCAGGCGTTAAATACTTTTTAGACCTTGTCCAAGTTGTGGGCCAACTAGATCATCGCATTGAAAATCCAATATTTGTTTAATGACAGTCCCTTTATTAAGATACTAAAACCATACCAGTTCACTATACACCACAATATATTCCCTACAGCAGGAAATTGGATGCTTGACTTTTGATGTTTTGTTTTTGCATATTTTCAGAAAAAAGAATCCTTTCAGTCGCCTGCATGTCGGATGACCACACTGGTTTTTAAATCTATCCCAAGTGCATTTTCATTTAAATCAGCTAAATACATATACAAAAAGGCAGACAAAGCCTCATATTTTCATTGGAAAGCATTGGAAAATTCTGCAAGCCTGCTATAGAGAGGAACCCTTGTTCTCTGTGAAGAAACAGCGGTCTCCCTGCAGAGTCCCAACATATTCTCTATGGAATCAGAGCTGCAGCTCTTCAATAAACAAGCCGTATGAAATTTGCTGATTGAGCTATAGAACTGAGAAAGGCTTCCACTTTCCACTTTCTAATGCTGTGGTAGATTTACAAATAAAACAAACTGTAAGTCTTTTAACACCTTTTGTTTTGATGTACCTGGAATATATATTTAGTTTATGTAAAAAAAATTTCAAATTGGGCTTTAATGTCCTGAAGGAATGGCGTGAAGTAGTGTATAGGCATCAACCCTTTACCTTTCAAGGGCTATATTAACATTGAACATTTGTCTGAAAACAACCATATTCACAAAAGGAGGTTTTTCAGTGGTGACATGCTTTATTATCAATATTCCATCTATTGGAGCATGTCCACTAAATGGTAATCTCAGCTCAGTTGAATTCAGGTAAGGGCTTCACTAGAAATTAATGAGCTGACGGCTGTTGATCAGTAAAAGGATAAATTCTTTCTTTCAGGACTTCTTTGTCTTGGGGGGCAGAGTTTTACTCTAAACAATGTAAGAACAGTACTGCTTTTCACATGAAAGGTCTTTAGTTACCGTATTTACTACCACATCTGCGGTGATGGCATGTGTTACTAGCAGACTGGTTAATTTGTACACACACGTTTGAAGCCCTTCATCCATTTTTATGCACATTCCTCGTTTACCCATATAGATCTGTGTGCTGAAGCTACAAAGTACAGTGTACAAGAATGTAGATCCTCTATTAGCGTATTTTAAGGGTTAAAAGCTTCAGACAGTAAACATATATTCATGTAATGAAAATGTCGATCCATCATTTAGAACATGAAAAAGGAAATAACCGAGTTAAATTTGAACTGAAGAACAAATATTAGATTATACTTACCTAATGAAGAGAAGTATGTGTGCAAGTCTGAACTAAACTGGTAATGGATTCAGGATCTAAAATAAATACAGTAATATTTCAAGCATACAGCAAAGTAGCAATATAGAGCATCAACTGTGTGTGTTTGACATTTACAGTAAAACCATTAAAATAAAAGCTCTATTTAACCTTTTATATCTACATGTTGTGAGTGTTTCAGCTTCCTTTATGGCTTAACAATTCATCAATCTTTCAAGATTATTAAAGTGTATCTAAAACCAAGAGCAAAAAATGTAATATATTACATAGTACTATTCTTTAGATGTGGTTCTACATTTGTTTGCTTGTATAAGGATTTTTTTCCTTTATTTTCACTTGATGATCGTGCCTATAGCACACTTTCTGTGGGACAATGGCAGCTCTCTGTACTCTCTATGTAGGATTAATGTTGTAATCTAGTACAGGAAGCAGCTCAGGTCTGCAGAAAACCTGTGCAGGAAGGACTTTATTTTGCATATTGATTTTAGGCATTTCAACATCTGTGTTTTCACTGGGGAAATGTTAATTCATTTTTCCCACTTCTGCTATCTGTCAGTTGCTTTGAAAATTTCTGGACTACCTGAACCACATCACAACCTAAAACCACATCACATTTCTCCAGCAATTATGATCTGAAACAAAAAAGGGTGCTCCCCCAAAAGAGTATATTTTTCACTGTACTGCTACATAAAGCTGCATAATTATACATGTAAATATAATAATTGCTTTTCAACATACCTAAATCATAGAAATGAATGCATGTTAAATCAATATTCCAAAGGCAGCCTTTCCTTCTCCTTCACTGACCTGATAAAGTATTTTGACTCATCATAATCTTGTCCCCTACTACAAGCTTTCTATAGAGCAGCTCCAATTCTCTGGAAAGTCCCTATTTATGCTCTTTGGTTTCCTTTTTCTTTTAAAGAACCTGACCTCTTCTTTTAAAGTTGAATTCCACCTTTAAATGTATTGTTGCAGTTGTACAAGCTGTTTTCATGCTCACATTAGTCTCAATAAATGCCTGTAAGTTGTCAAAGCTCATCTAGTGCTCACCAGCATTGTCCCTGTGCCACCCTTTTCACTAACTGGACTTCATGGTTTTACCTAAGGTAGTCTGCATGCGAATGCCTAAGAATGCATTTTTCTTTAAAATGGTTACACCTTTAGACATCGGATTAACTTCTTATAAAGAGACAGCCCACTACTTGCATAAGAAATGAGGGATCTTTAATGGATTACTAAGGCAGGGTGGTATGATATTCTTCAAGAAGCCATGTACATCACCCTGCTGGCCCTTTCCACCATTTATTAGCAGTTTTTATTGCATTAAGAAACACAGAGGCTGAGTGATTTTGTCACTGGAGCAAAGAAAATTATGTAATGAAAACAGAAAAAGTTTTATTTTAAAAGGTCCTTGTAAATTGATGGGTGCAAAAGGACAACAAGACAACGTGACAATATTTAGGCAGATTACGATTTTTTTTAAGATTGTTGGCTGTCTGACCATGGGAAAGTATATAGAGTAGACATTTTTTTATCATTTTAATCTTGTTCCATGGATAAATTAGTTTTTTATGTATATGTCCTAGCTGAGCAATATCCATCAAGGTGGACACAGAAAGGTATGACAAATCTATCAGACAGGGAATCTAATATCAACAGCATTTCTTCTCCACTCTATCCAGACCTACAGTAGATAATAACTTTGTATTCTTTAGTACAATACACCTGGGAGAATGAGGGACAGCAATAGCCAATCCGTTGTTCTGCATGTTTATAAACTGACAGGCAACATACGAATAGAAGGAGAAAACAAAGATCATCAGTCTGTTACGTCTTTAAGGTCCAACCCTTTTCTGTGTATATATTTTATTTTCTTGCCTATTATGGTCTAAACATATAAACACTTTAAAATGGATTTTTGGTAAAGATAAAGCTTAAACTTACACAGAACTGAAATTCTTATAGTGAATACTTGGTTGGATAAAGCTATGTACATGTGTCAGATAATTCTTACCATGGAGGAGTGATGAACAACTGACCGGGAAAGATGAGTGTGTGGGGTGCCACTTGCTTGTCCCCCTCCATTGAACAGAATAGCATTGTGTGCACTGTGCTCATTGATTCATCTGTCACTGGATCACAAAATATAATTTCTGGTGACAATCATCTAATGCACCTTGGACAGCTGTAAGAGGCCTAACTCCTTTATTATGTATTGAATCTTGATTTATATAAAAAGCAATGAAAATTTGTTTTGAGATATTTTTAAGATTACCTAGAAGTAATAGTGATGTGATGTTTATATACCTAATGTATAAAATAAAAGAATCTCTCATTTGTAGGTCATTAACTATGAAGATTGTATAAAAAGCAAAAAAAAGCAAAAATTAAAATAAAATTCTTCAATTGGGGTTTATCTGTAAATGAAGCCTTGCTGTCCTGTCTACATTACACATTACATACATTATATGTATTTCATCTGTGTATTTAACTTTTTGCCTAGAATTCAGCTTTTATGCAATCACTAAGTTGGATGATAAATTATTGGTAAACCCAATCATAAAAATTCAAATGTCATTTGCAGTCTTTTAAAATCTGCAGCAATTATTAAAAAAATTCTGGTGATGGTATATCTAAACTTCCTGTTGTTGGATGACAATGCTATGCCCTGTCACTCAGTTGTACTCTGCCATGTGCATTACTCTGTGCTTTGCCAGGGCACACATTTCAAAAAGTGCTTTCTGGCTTTATTTATTTTCAGGTATCAGGCTGATGGAGTTGCCAAGCGGAGGAATTTGTGGAGTTTACTGTTGCGGGGCAGTTTTGCTGCTACTCTTATGGTTAATTGGCAACCCAACTTTCGGAAGGAAAACAACTGCCCAGTAACATTACACTCTACCCCTTATATGCCTGTGGAGCTGAGGAAGTATCACAATTTACCTCAGGACCTGTCATCCACATTACCTGTTCCAGTCTCTCTGCCCCAACCTCCCTCCTCTTTTTACGGTCATTATATATGGTAGTGGTCCCCAACCTTTTGCAGGTCACAGACCACTAAATGCACGGCCCACCTGTAAGACGGCCTCTGCTTTATGGGGTAATGTCACCCACTTTGGGATGGACAGTATATTGGTATTCATTTAAAAATTGGACTCTTGGTTGGTTATGGTTTACATTTGAGTCCTAATGACTAAGTGTATTTTGTTTATTAACAGTTATTAGAATGTTGGTGTATGTTTGAAGATGGAATATTGGATTAAATTAAGTTCAATGTATTTAAAACCAAAAAAAAAATAAAGCCTAACCTATTACTACAATCAACTTGGAGTTTTTTTTATTTAATACGCTGCAATTTGTTTAGTAAAAGTGATATAGTAAGGGGTGGTGGAAGCTTATGAGGTGTACAATAGCCACAGAATCACAAAACATAGGTAAAGTATTATAGATCTAGACAGGAGAAAGCTGCAGGAGATCTAAAATATCAAATATTAAAATAAAAAATAAGGCACTTTCATATTACCCACTACAAACAAAACTCCAAAAAGTATTATTCAATCATGTCCACTTTAACAAGGGAAATGTAAATGTATCCATTGAATATCATGAAGACAACAGGGGCCAATATAAGTCTTTATAAGAAAACGTGAAATGCCATATTTACTCTAGGCAAGATTAAAGTCTCTGGGTCTTGTGGCTTTAAACAGTAGAAAGCTTTTGTGTTGGAGAAATAAAAAACCCTAAAAGCAGGGACAATCTTTTCTTCTGCCACATTACATGTGTGATGAGCTGGTTCCTTTCCATATTCATCCTGAGTGTCTGGTGTTGTAATTTCCAGCTGCAATAACAGCTAATTATGATGTGGAGATGGTGTGATGTCATGACATACTTTAGTCATCATTGTCAGGAGTTGCTGGCACACCGCGTTCAATTTGTTAGGTATTAAATGACAAGGTGAAAGTCTAATGCATGTTTTTCTTCAGACAATCTGACAGTCAGGTGGGAAAAACATTTTTTCTTTGTAACAAATTCGAAGAAACTAACTAAAATGTTCAAAGAGTACCTAAACATTAAAATGGGTCGTGTCATTATGTCACAGAACAAGAAGGCGTTTAATGTGTAAAGATTTTATGGATAAAAGGAAATGCATGCCTGGAACTGAAACAAATGAATATATAAATACAGGCTATGGCTATAAATGTTACAGTGTCAGTATAATGGATGCGTGTGACCTGAAAACAAACAGTACAACAGATAGCGGAGAGGTAAAGCAGAGGGCACACTAAAACATTTTCAGACTTGTATAAAGGCATTGGAATGAACCAACTATATTACAAATTAAGTTTTATTAAATACACATTTTAGATGGTATTGCAAAGTTTACACTAATTTGTATTTAATGTTATTTTTAAAGTTTTGTTTTTTGCTGATCCATATTCTCATTGAGTTATTTAAAACGTAGATTTGGGCAATTTTGTTTTAATTAAAATTGGCAGTGTAAAAGTAGTGGTTTAAAAAAAGCAAAACAGTTTAGGCTGCAATACTAGAGTTCAATCTGAAGCCACAAGATACTATAAATACACTAATGAGGTTTAGCCGGGCATTCATTCATTAGGGGTTGAATTACCAAAGGCCATAGGCTATTTACTAAATGGAATAATTGCAAGAAAATCTTCACTTAGGTTAGAGAATGAAGTACAACTGTGCTGACTTTGGCCATGAGCAAACAAAACCATGCATTTGATTGGGTTTTCTTTGCAAAGTGAATTTTCACCACATTTACAAAGCGAAGTAAAAATTCACTTGCAAGCTATGTATTCACTTTGATATATAAACAGTCTAAACTCCTTTATTATATCAACCAATTTGTGTATTGAAATAGAGAGCAGCACTGACATCATGACACCAATGCTACTAACTCCATCATCAGTTGACAATCTCAACCAGAGAAGAAACGTCAAAGAAGACCCAAAGTGACATTTGACCCCCTAGAAGACAATGTAGGTAAAAAAAAAAAAACAAACAAAACAGCCTATAGCTGAGCTTTATTATATAATATATAATATTGCTAAAATTCTGTCTTCAGAGTAACACAGATTACATCCTATTTACTACATTTAACTTTAAGGTGAACAGCCTTTACTCTCTTAGTAAGCACAACCAAATACCGTATTTTTCGGACCATAAGACGCACTGGACCATAAGACGCACCAGTTTTTAGAGAAGGGAAATGAAGAAAAAAATATTCTGAAACAAATAGTGTCCTAAAATATTTTATGTGCATTAAAAACCAACAGCTTTATTTATATAACTTAAGACTTGCACTGTCTGGCTTAAACATCCAATAAATTTATGACAGTGGATGTGTAGATTTCAGTTTGAGCTATTGAGCTGTGTACACAACAGCTCAGTGGTGACACTGGGGAAATGTGAAAACGTGCTTCACCTGCTGGACTAACAGAAAACTACTTCTAGGGTATCCCCCACTTTAAAGCATTAAATTAGTATGTTAGACTCAGTACATGTTGTGGGTAAATCATTTTCACCTCACCTGCATTTAGCTCCCTTTCTATGATGTCCCCTGTTTCTGCCAGGTTTAGAATTTCCTTCCTATTTTATTTAGTGGATGGGTCATTGTTATAGGGAAGTTCATTCTTTACTTTCACGCTCTGGTTTTCTCCAGTTTCCTAGATTGCATGCTACTACCCCAGACCACTACCCTAGGCTCTTCTTTTCCAGCCTTTGGGAGGTATACTCAAATATGTTTGCATTCCATTTACTTAAATTTTACTGGTAGGAAACCATTGTTAAAGCTTGGAAATTCCTCATTTCAAAACAGACTCCCTGAGGTGTGTTTACTAATGAAAAACTTACTATTTTTCTAGACCAGCCTTGTTCAGGCTTCTTTAATCCTGCAGAACTATTAAAACAATTTTCAGGTCCCAGGCAACCCTTAGCAAAACCCTTTTTTTTTATTTAGGAGTCAATGGTGAAAAAAGCCTCTTAAATTAGTGAGCAGTAGATAGAATGACCCCGGGACAGTGGTGGATAAAATAACACCTTTACAAAATACCTAAAAACATTATTAGAAGTATGCAGCTGACTCAGTCAAGTAGTGCTAAAGCCAGATCTTTGCATCATCAAAGGAGAGGTCAATCAATCATTGTTCAAGGAACCCCTAGCAACCTCGGGAGGAACTCTGGGGTTGCACAGAACCCTGGCTGAGAATAGCTGTTCTAGACAGACATAGGAAAATATGTTAAAATTGACAACCCTGGACTGATGTTATGAAGCCCTTGGGTCCTGCATCCTTTTTTGTCCTTTCACAATTGTCTCCACTTGTTGTGGTTCCCTTACGCCTTGACCTCTCCTTTTTCTATTTGCCCCTTCATACCCTTTTTTAATACCTCCATACTTTTTTCCTTCTCCCTTCCCTTCCTTTCCCAATCCTCATTCCTGTTATGTCTTATTAAACGTGGAACAGTCCTACACAGTGGTCTGCCCTTTGGTCTGACCTTGGGAATGTCTAGGTTATTTTTTTTCCTATTTCATCTTACCTTACCACAGTTTTTCTGGTATGGATACTCTGTTTTATTACGTAACTTTGCTGGCTGCCTTGCTCATGTTGTTACAGTTGATGTGCTCCTTTCCTGAAACATTGTTCATCTACTAGTAAGATACACATATGGGAGCCAGACATCTCAAAATGCCCAATATATAACATTGTAAAATTATCAAAGGACAATAACTCATGTTAATGAGTATACGTAGGTGTGTCTAACATCCAAACCATCCAACTAGGATCCAGTAGGTGTCAGGCAAGCAAAGGGATCCAAACAAGGGGGGAAGTTTTTCACTTCACTATATTTATGCCAATTTGAATATAGGGGGATAGAAGATATCTCTTAATAAGAAATTTTAGGTTTTATTTAGAATGCTTGAAAAGAGATACCGTAGTACATATCCTATTTTATATTAGAGTAACACCTGACATCCCAAAATCAGAGTACCACCACTTCCAATTTTTTCTACAATATCATACTGACCGGCATCCAGCATCCACAACCGTATCAGCACACCAACATCACCAAAAGATAACTTCAGATAATTACAGCAAATTGCCTACAATTTCTCCCCACTTATAAAGGACCCACTACTATTTAGACTATTTTCAAAGACAGAAAATTTAACTGGGAGCTGGATTTGAACCTTTTATTCTTCTGCTCCTCTCAATAGAGAAGCCTCTTGGAAACTCGTTATCCCCATACTTTAGATATTTATTTGTTTTGACCTGTCCATGCATGGCTGGATGTTCAGTTGAGCAATCCATTTGATGGGTAAATGAAACTGACCATAAATTGATTCAGAATTTCTGATTTTGATAAACTAAATGAACAATATTGAGTGTTGAATAAGAAATTCATCAATACTTTAGGTTGGAAAAATTCTGTTTTTTGGGTTTTTTTTTAACAATGTTTGAGGTTTATAACTGATAGAACAAAGGCTGATTACTGTGTGACTAACCTTAGAGAAAGTGTTGCTCACTTCTATGGCTGTCTTGCTTACAAGGTAGCGGTCATTTTGGACCATGCATCATTGTACTTGTCCACTATAGCGATGTGGTCCATTTTACTAAACGCACATGCATTGCCATTCATGTTGTAATGTGATCCACCTGGCACCCCATTCATTTAAAATTTCATTTGAACACAGCACATCATAAAAAATGTAGTACATGCAGCACAATTTAAAGTGCTCCACATGGCAAGTCACAGCCATGCATTTCTGTGGTTTGCCATGCCTTGTGCAGCAAGGTGCATTTGAGGTGGCATTAAAAAATGGATGCCAACCCAGTGAACCAATGCATGTCTCTTGTGTTAAAGCAAACCTTTCTGCAATACAACATATGTGTTAACACAACACCTGTGGGAACAGGTTCTGTCCTAACAAATGCTTTTGCCTCACTAGTGATTGCTTATGTGTAGTTTGGGTTAAAACTTCAAGCTGCATCACTTAGATATTCATGCTCCTTTACAGAGCCATCTTTCTTCCTTCTTCTGCCAAGCCATGATTTTCGAGCATCTTTATTGGATGTGCTGGGATGAGACATACCTCCAGTCATCCATCCCTGGCACATGCAAGGGAAGTCGGAATTTCCGGGTTTCCCTGACCATCAAAGCTGGTGCTGTGCAAGCCCTGCTCAGTATTTTCACATATTCCATGCATGATCAGGCAGGTAAGACATGTTGTTGCAAGGACATCGTCTGTCTCTTTTTGCAACAACCACCTGCCTAATCCTTTATTTTATACTAAAAATGGACTTTGGTAATTAGCATTGACGTTATAAATGTGCAGATTGTTGCACATAAATGTATGGTAAATGCCAGTAAATTCAGCATGATGACTATATATCTGGAATCCTCAGATATAAGTATGTTCTTTTGTTCTATAAATACAGATAAACCAGGAGTATTTCCTAATGGATCACTTCCTTACTCTACAGTTATTTTTTCTATGGAATATAATTTTGAGTAAAGGAGGACACAATGAGTCTCTTTGCTTACCCAGCAAATTAATATTTGCAGGTTCACTGAGTGGCAATGATTTCCTGAACCAAATGAATCTGCAACAAATTTCTGCAATGTCTTTCATCGGCGAAAATAATAGGTGACACAAATATATTTAGACCAAAGGCCTGGCTTTACAAATGATGCCCAAGAGAGTTAACTTGAAGATCTTAATCCAATTCTCTAAATCTAATCAACTCTCACACAGGAACATGCCATTACTTAACTACCATAAATAACTACAAAGGTTAATGGATGCATTTTACATATTATTGTCTTTCTCCTTCTTAAGTCTTTTTTTGTAGACATAGATATTTTCTAATGTGCTACACAATGTTGAATTGTAATGATAATAAGGATATGTTTTTGTTGATGTGTGAGATTCCCATCAAAACCCTTTTATAACTACCAATCACACCACAGCAGAGTTCTATCCGTTGTACATTTTTTATTTGAACCAATGTTTAATTTTTCAGGACAAGCTTATAGGTTAACCTCTTCTTCTAGGTCCAAAAAGTAACCAAATGTTTTGAGATGACATTGCACCAAAGCGCATAATTGTTTTCTCACAAAAAATGGGATCCACATCATTCCCAGGATCTCACCAGAAGATGAGCCAGATGCAAGGGTACTATTGTGATTCTTCTACTCAGAAGCCAGGTTAAGGTCAGGGGAACTTCTATCCTATAGCTGCATTTTTGCACATCATCTTATGATTAATAATTAGTGGCAAGAGATCTTGATGAAATAGGCAGACTCTACTTTTGAATGCAAGGTCCATTCTAAGTACTAGTTCATGATTCATTGCAGCAAAATAAAAAACCTTATTGCTTAGTATAAAAAAAAGCAGGACTCCATGTACTGTAGTTAGATAGGTCCAATAATTATCGTTGGTAGAGAGTCAGATAAGGTTTGAAAAATCTCAAACCTGACATCCATGATAAAGTACAATTTACATATTTTTGTTAAATGAAACATTATTATAGCGAAAAGTACCAAAAGCTGGGCTGAATAGAAAGGCACATTTTTGTAATAAAAAAAAATATTTCCTAGTTTTAAAGAAACCAGTGTGGTTTGAAAGAAAGCAATGTAAATAAATAAAATATTCATAACATTTTTGTTGGATGTCTTGTTTATTTGTCCTATTTTTTTCCTTAAATTTACACACAGTAACATGACTCCTCCCAGCTGGCTGGAGCTACTGTCATTTACCCAGTCCAACAAGGGTCAAATCAGTCCTAGAAATAAAAGCACCGCAAAAAATGTCCTTAATTAATAAATGTCTTACAAATAGAACTAATATTTACCTGCAGAGGCCAGTGATGTCCAAATAGGAGAGCCCATGATGGTCCAGCACTGACTGTCCCCACTGAATACCATGACAGGAGCACAATACCCCTAGCTACCCCCAGCTGCCCCTGAAGAACTAAATGGAGCTCCTGTTATTGGACAGCAGCCAGCAGAAAGTCAAAACTAAAGTGAAACTCTCCATTCCATCATTTCCGAGTTCTAAATTTAAGCATGACCAAGACTGAACCTGGGGCCCTGTGCTGCAAAAGGAGAGTGTTATGAACTGTTCTATGTATATATGTTAACAATACACATTTCATATAGTTCTCATTATTGTTCTTATCATTCAGAGCAGTACTGACATAATGTAAATTTTAACAGGCAATACAGACCAAATGTAAATACTTCATGCAGTATTACCACCACAATTGTGTATACAAAGTATGACATACCACAAAACAACACAGCAATATGTTAAAAAAATGATTGCTTCAGCAAAAGTCAATACTAACAAATGGGTCGGTGCCACTTAACACATAGCTTGTCAAAACATAATGTATAAATGTTGCTGCCTTTTCAACTGGTTGATTCCAAGCTGATAACTGTGTGTAGTCAACATGGGGTCAGACAGTTGTCATGGCAACAACTATCAAACCCCAGGTGGCCATTAACATATGTGTCTCAGAGATAGCAGAATGTTCATGGAAAAAAATAAGCATATGTAAGAAGGGATTTATATATGTTACAAAAATAGGCAAGGAATAAAAGAATCACTTAAGAATGAATCATGGTATTCCTGAATAAGCCTATTTGTGTACGTAATTTTAAGTGGTGTTTCACAAATTCCTTGCAGAATACTCCCTGGCCCATAGTGTTTTCTGTGCCTTTGTATCCAAAGGATATCCAGTGTCTGGTGGTTTAATATCAAAGTCTTTTGTTCACTTTCAAACCTAGGGCTGTATTTATAAAACAGAGAATCTGACATTCCCCCAAACATTGGCAGTAACGTAACCAGGGAATGTTTGAGGTAATGTCAGATTCCCTGTTTTAAAATAGATCCCATAGTTGCTTATTGCTAGTTTTCAGCCAGATAAATAATTGTTGGTATGTCTATATTCATCATTCTTGGTGCTGGTTGCCCATATTGTTTGTTAATTTGTTTTGTTTTTTTAGGTAATGAAATCAAACACATAGAAAAGTGAACAGACAAAGTGCTATTCTCTGCACACATGCTTATTAATATGCCCTGCTTAGATGTGGGCAGAGATGTATCCTATTTATATCTGCACAGCAATTAACACATAAGTATACAATAAAAAATAATATACTGTATAGTTAAGGCATAAAAACATCATATTATTTTATGTTAAATAGAAATGTAATGGTTTTTTCTCAGTTTTAGTTTTTATGTACTAATTTATAAACTATTTTTTATTTTATTTACAGTTTTTATTTTATAAACACAAATATACATCCATAACACTAAGGTACTGGTTTAAAAGTAGTATTGCTGCATAGCACTTTTCACTGTGCTAGTTGTGGAACTCTGAAGCCGGCGCAGCATAACAGAAATGGATGACTGTTAATCTGCGATAGATAGGCAAGCTTGGGTATGTGACAAAGTCACATGACCCAGTCTCCCCCATTTACAGAGCTCTCTTTGTAAAGTATATAAATATATACTATACACTATAAGTATATAAATATAAAATAAATCAAGAATGTTAATTTAAACTATACATTTCCCTGAAAAAGCTGTTTCTTAAGGATCAATATAAAGAAATATAAATGTTCCTTTAAGCCAACAAAATCCTAAAGTAAGCTGTTTGTAAACTGTGCTCAAAGTGGATTAGAGACAAAAAATAGCCATTGCATATTGGGTGCAAATCCAACAAAACATAGCCAACTCAACCATCTTATTAACTTTGTAAGTATTTTACTAGTAACATTTGGGTAACATTCAGAGCAAGCACTCCTGCTGGTTACAGTCCGTAAAAGAAACACAAAGAGCATACAATCTGATATTTTGTATATTGCAATGAACTGCAGATCTCTGGTAATCCTTTATATTACTTAATACACAAGTTAGAACAATTCTGCTCTCTCAATATTGTTTTATAATAACTGATTAACTTCCACTCCACCCAAAAATCACATAGCCTATTTCCTACTGAAAGCAGCTTCATTAAATGCAGCATTTCCAGAATGGGATGCTTGTTTCATTACATGCCTCATTGCCCAATAATTGATAAAAAGCTATTTAAGCTTAGTATTATATAAGGGCATCTGTATAAACAGATTATACTATATTCTGCTTTTTGTTGTTCACCTAATGAATCACACAATCTGTAACAATATGATTCTCTACTTTGATGTCACAAGCTTGCAGTTTCTAAATCTTTTTGTAAATGTAATGCAGAAACCAATGAAGACTATCGATGAAAGGTGTACAGATCATCTATTTTATCCTAAGGGTCTGTGTTATGTTGTGTAACCATTTGTGCATGACTGGATTGTGTGTGGTGCTGAGAGAAGGAAACATCTACAAAAGTCCCAGAGGCAAGCTGTCAGATGGATAACTGCAACCTGCACATCACAAAGCCCAGGGTAAATATTGCATTGTTACATTATTCAAACATAACAATGTCTGCTAGAAAAGTTAACCCTGAGTACACAGACAGAGTCACACTTTTTAATAAAAACAAGCCTATGAGATGCGTTGCTGCTTTCACCATTCATATTCTTTTACAGAACACAGCTGTGTCAAAGTCTATCAATAATATATGAAGAAAATGTTTTTTATGTTTAAGCCTTGCTGAACTGTTTTGCTCCCAGGGGTGAATAGTAAAGTTTTATTTCCCTGAGGACTAGACGCAGTGTTCTGTATGGTGCGTAAATATACTAACTGTGGTTTGTAAACTTCTCCACTTGTTCAATGGCGACAAGGGGTTTTCCATCTATAGGCTATAAAGCTGGGAAGCCCCTTGGCTCTAATAGCATATATGTGACCAACAGTGGTCTTCCTGTTTTCAGTCATTTCATGTTCCCTGTTTTTGGTTCCCTCTAGATCTAGAAATTCTTACTGCTATAGCATTCTTACTAGCTATTTTTTTTTAGTTCCAACTCTGGCCTTGACAAACTTTTTCTTTTGCATTCAGTTTTAGATAATTTGGTTGTGTCAAGCCAAAGAAAAGTAAGCACTGTTTCCAATTACTTTAAAGCAAGGTTCCCATACCACTGGGTGGACCGGTACCAGACTGTGGGCTGTGACCAACTGGGCCACAGCTGTGACAGGAAAGATCTGTCCTCTCTTCTATCATTTAGCGTCTTCAGACGTTTAGCATGACTGGTTGAACAGCATGACAGGAAAAAGAACACAGATCCTTCATGTCACAGGAAAGACGGCATCTGATGAGAATGGATGCCCTCTATATTATGTGTTATAATTGGTAAAATAATGTGTTAAAGCACATAATATCACAATTATGTTACGAACTTGAATTAGCCCCATCCCTCCAGTTCATGGAAAAAATAGCATGATTCCAGTCCATGGTGCAAAAAAGGCTTTAAAATATGTATAAACCCTTCTACATGCCTATGCATGTGGAGATAAAACAGCTGAAACCCTCCACCATCCATATTAAACAGCTCTAAAACCAGAATTGGGTGCAGGTAGGAGGGTGGCAATGCCACACAGAGAATCAGTCGGAAGTCACTGGGAATGAGGAGGTCCAGGCTACTGGCAGGATCACCAGTTATATACTATATACAAAATATTGTTTTATAGTACAATAACAGCACACAGAAGAAAATTATTTTATTTATTTAACTATTTACATAAAAATCCATAATAATATCTGCTGCTCCACTAGTATTTGGGATCAGTCAGTACTGTAACTGTAATATTTAAACATCCACAAAGTCTAGTGTGCCAATGATTAAATCAGAAAAAATGTAGGCAAATTTCAGACTTGACATGTGCAAAAAGCATTAAATGGTCAACACATCTGGCAGCTATTGAGACTTTAGATCGGATATGTTCTATTAATTAGAGGTAGCTTGATCATCTGGTTTGAAGCATTTGCCAAGTGTGGTAAGTATATGTGTGAGTGAAAACGTGGGTGAATCAATGAGTTAGTAGGCGAGGTTTTCTAGGTTATACAATATGGTCAGCTATTTACCCTACTGTGGGATCTAGCATATGGACTAATTTGTTTTATAAGAAGAGAAACACATTTTAAAGAACAGCTGACTATGCACATTATTATTTAATTTTAGTACTTTGTCTGTAAATTATTGTTCCCAGGAGAATTTATTCACTGTTTAGTACAAACTATTAATTTTTTTTTCTTAGTACTGTCTTAGCAAGCTGCTAACTTTTTGTCAGATATAGAAGACAGGTGGCCAGCATACTTTATTATATGTTCTTGTCTTTTATACTTTGACAACTATCACTGTTTCAGCAATTTTACAATATATGAACCATTTGTAAAAAGAAAAAAAAAACATAATGACAAGTTTTATGGAATACATATTACCTTTCTGTGCACCACAAATCAGTTATAGAGATTTCAATTGACTTGCTTGAATGCTCCATATCTAATAAAGGTAGAAACATTTAAGCACAAAGTTTAGGTATTTCCAGTGCATACTAGGATGATAAGATGCCTTTATTAATTTTGTGGCAGTGCTCCTATACAAACACCCAAAATATAGGTGCACTCATAAAATTATGCCCAATTATAGGAGCTACAGATGACCAGAATTAACAAAAATCAATCAGATCTGGTCAGATCAACTTGGAAATCCAATTGGATTTGGGAAATAAAATATTCAATTTTAGGAACCTTGCTCAGCATGGGAGCCGTCTGAATCAAGTTTTATGTTCTGATATGTTCTATTGTAAAAAAAATAAAAAAAAGAAAAAAATTGTGTTTATCTGCAACTAATTGCTGAGATTCTATTTTTCATACTGTTGCGTAAAAAATTGTCTGTTTTCTCATAATGTGACAATTATTTAAAGAGAAAATATTAGGACTGTTTTTTTAGCCAATTTTAGGAACTTCTGAAGAGTAAAACAGCTTTTCCATGCTGCTGTTTTTGGTCAGTGGTGCTCTTGTGAAGAGAAAGGAGAAGAAGAATTAGAGGAGGAACTAACCCTGGTGATCATCCTCCTGACGCCTCTTCTGGGTGATAACAGATCCCACTATGCAGATGTACATCTAAGTGCTCTGCAAAAAATGTATCTAGTTAGCGGTGAAGGACAAGTACAGCCCTTGCCCATAGCCACTGCTCCAGGTATCTTCCATCAAATAGCACTGGCTAGCCAGTGCAAATCTTACAGAATTAAGGGATGTTTACAGAATGCAAGGACAGTCGAGTTTGAAAAAAATGGTACCTTGTTCTCTTCCAATGGGTCAAAGCACACTCCATATGCTGTTTAAAGGAACTGCCTTTTACCAGCCTTCTTGGGAGTGATTGTACCACCAGTTGCTTGGTCAGGAGAGAATTTAATTGGCAAGCCAAAGGATGACTAGAAGCGTATTTTTCTTTCTACAACCACACACAAAGAAAGTGAAGCAGAAGGAGTAAGAGGACTCTACAGAAGAAGTGAAGATGGTTCTCCCTGTAGATCTATAGTACAAAATTCCTGTCCTACCGATGACTAACCCCCAAGAGAAACAGAAGCAACAGCAGAAGCAGCAGGAACATCTTCAACATTTCATTTTTAGTCTTTTGAGAAGCAGATGAAGGATAAGAGGTATTAGGTAGCAAAGTGTTACTCCAACATAAGTTGATGATGCTTCCTGGATAAGGATAAGTGGAGAATTTGAATAAATGTGCTTCTTCATCCATGGCTTACCCTGTGCTTACATATATTTAACACAACTAAACATACATCATCTGGAGAAGTCATATAAAAAGCTAAACAAGGAACACTTTTACTAAACTGCCACAACTTAAGGCTCTCATGGCTGGGTCAGTGGTATCTCTGGCTTGCAGAGACCTGCAAACTTCATGAGAAGCCCTACTTTCCAAAAGTTATTTTTAGGTGGATGTTGTTGCAGAGTACCTTACTCTATTTCCCCACAACTTTCCTTCTAATTGTTCTGCCCCAGTTCCAATGCCATAGTATTCCACAACGTTCACACTAAGTGCTGCTTGTCTACCTACAGTTTTCAGAGATTGTATTTTTTTTCAAATACACTACCATCACCACTACCGCCATTAACATTACCACTAGCACCAACACCACACTACTGCCACCAGCAGAAACAACTACAGAGCAGAACCAACACAGTATATACGAATTTTGCCACTACCAATGCTCTCCTCCTCAGCACCTTTATCGTAGCTCCTTCTGATTTAATAAATGCGCATCATCACTAAAAGTTATTTTATCATAAGAATTATACTTCCAACGAGCAAACCATTCCTGAATCTCAGAAAACCCAATCATTGAGACATGTATATGCCCATATAATACTAATACAGAACTGATTGTGTAGTTTGTAGTAAACATTTTTAGTAAACATTTTATTGGTAACATTATTTTTTTCTTTCAGGTTATATATTATTTAGGTGAAAAGTATTTCTAATTCTTTAATTGTTATTTCTGTTTAAAGAAATAAAATGTCAAAAAGTTATTACCCACCATATTTCTGGAAGTGGATGGGAAATTAATAGCTCATTCTAGGGTTAAGGAAAAATGTATTTTAAGATCATTATTCTAGCTGCAAATTCACAAACATAACTATGATGAATAGCCTCATAAACTGAGACATCTGCAGAAGAATAGTGTAATGTTTTATTATCATAAATTAATTCTTACATTCATATAGAAACAGCAGGAAAGCATTTTATAGCTCCTCTACTGTGGCCACCATCAGAGATGTCTCACTGATGAGCTGGTCATGCTTTAACAGACTTAAAAAAATGTTTTTGAATTATATATTTCATATGTATATTTATAAATTATATATTAATGTTTCATTTTACTCATCTAAAGAACCCACATTCATTTTGAAAAAGAAACACCGTGGTAGCCTTAAACCTCAGCACTAAGGGAAAGCTATTTCTCAAGTAGCAGATTAACATAATGCTTTTGAGTATCAATACTGAAGATTGAATTGAATAATACAGCCATTTTATTGTATCCACAAAAAGATGAAACGCAAACTAATTTGCACTGTAAAAGCAATTTATATAAAAGCATTGCAGAAATGCAGCAGTATATCGAGAGCCTAAATGAAAAACTGACACATCAATCTCCTGAAATAAGAAGAGTCATAAGGCATAGGATCCTAAACATAATCGGTCATTAGGAACAAGCATTTGTCAGTTTCATTTCACTAATCCGCACCTACAGTTACGTACAAATTGTAATAGTCTTTTTATGGATCCATCTACTGAAAATAGTGGGCTGACACCCTGAGGAATTTTCTTAGACATCAGAACAATAGAGTGGCTATCAAATGTCCTAAGATGGAAATTACTTCAGTGAATGGTATCCAAAAAAGATTGAAAGGGGTTACAAAGATGAATACAAAGCACACTACCTAAATTGTGGTAGCTAGAAAGGTAAAGTCCTTCTTATCTAATATGTTTGCAGATTGACAGCAAGATGACCTTGTTTTCAGGAGATATGAAATCCTGGGGGATCTGAGGTTCATAAACACTGTAAATAGGTTGGTTTGGCTGTAAGTTGATAAAGTACTACAGCTCTTAAGGGTTTTTTTGATGTTATCTATGATACCTTAAAATGTGAACCAGTGAACAATTACTTTGCAAGTATTTACAGATGTTACATTTACTCCACCACTTAACACTCCAGGTGATCATTCACAATGATGATATAAAAAGCATAATATAATAATAATGAATACCACAATACCTTTCCATCCAGTTGGAAAATCAGTTTGCTCAATAATGTTCCTGTTTGTTATACATTTTGAGATCAGTAAATAATAAAATTTTTATTACCTGAATGATTTTTTTTTTGTCAAATATATATTTTATTAAATTTTTAGAATAAACAAAAATACACTAATACAATTTACATATAAACATGTGAACACAAGGTAATATACTTCAGTTGTACAGTCCGACCAAGGGTACAGGGTAGGGAACATCATATCAGAAACTACCGCAATGTCTTAAACAAAGATTCCAGCCGTTTGATATAAAAAAACTAGATCCAAAGGTCATTGCATTGTGGCTTAAATAAAGCATTTACATTTCACAATATCCCTCCCCCCCAACCCTTTGGAGCAACCATAAAAACAGTTTTAAACACAAAAATACCTTACAAAGGCATGTTTAACACAAACATTAGACAAAGACAGACTCAGAAAGGAAAGAAAAGGGGGGATAAAGGAGAAATCAGGGTATAATTGGTACACTGAGTGAATTATGTCTGGTTTACTGTGGACTCCCGAGAAACTGAAATGATTCTTTAAACCAATCCCATGCTGTCCATGTCATTTTAAATTGATCGAACCTGAAGAAAATGGCGAAGTACTCCTTTTTTGATCGAGCCCGGAACCATTGACAAAAAGACGACCTGTCGGTTGTTAGGGATGTTTGAGCCCGTACAATCATTAAACAACTGGATTATTGTTTCCCAGAATCGGAATATTGCTGGGCATTCCCACCACATATGTAGCATGGACCCCCTTGAAGCAAAACAACGCCAGCAAGTATCTGAAATCTCAGATGAAATGTGGTGGTCCTTGGGAGATTACATGCGATGGGCGATCAGGAGACCTCAACATTTCCTCAAACCTGGTCAGATTTCTGAGTATCACGGATAAATCCCATATGGATGATACATATGATACAATTTGCCCATATTCAAACCAGCGGGCCATCCTGCTTCCTGTTGTGGAATGGAGAGATGAGAAGCGGGGGACTCGGCCATTCCGGAGAATACGCCCTAATATTTGATCATTTGATAAACACCGGATCAAAAAATTAGTTTTACCCATAGCCGGAGGGAAGGCTGGGATATCAAAAATAGGTGTCATGGGGCCAGGGTGTGGGGAAAGTTTGCCCCCCCCCCCCAAAAGGGATTGTCCCAAATCCGCAGAAGATCAGTCATGAGACCTGGCAATGAGGTATATGGGTGCAGGAGTGAACGGTCTGTCAATGTGAGGGACGTGAGATCTACCAGTAAGAGGTGTTCCTCAATAAGAACCCAACTCAACCTCTCCCTCTTGTGAAATCAATCAATCATGCGAACCAATACTGATGCCTTATAGCATAAAGTCAAATCCGGGACCCCCATGCCACCCCTGGACTTGGAGCTGTAGCTAAAGTACGGTAAGCTATAGGAGGATGTTTTGCTTTCCATATTACCTGAATGATTTTGATAGGATTGTTTGAAGTTTGCTTCAATACGTTTTGAATGTTCACCATCTATGCTTAGTGAAATTGAAAAAAAATTAACGAATAGGAGTACATTTTACAAATGTCTAAATCTCTTTGGAGGATTAATAACTGATTGGTCATTATTTTCCTATTTTTATTTCAATAGCAACTTTTACTATGCTTTAACTACTCATACTAATGTGTGCTAAAGGTCTATGATTATTTATAAAGTTCCTTTAAAAAATAATACATTAATGATGGTTTTCTAGCTAGTTGGATCATTATTTTGATGGATTACTCACTTTTTATCTGCCTTCAGTATCTGTTTTTGTATCAGAATATTTGTGGAATGTTGAGTGAATTTTGCTAAAACCAAACCCATATAAAGCTAGCCATAAAGTATATATATACACAAGATGTATTTTTTAAAGTGTTTGGCAATATGAATGACTATATACAGTTTTTTCAGTATATATTTTGTTAAACTGTTGTGATGTGGATCTTATGTTATCTGCCATTTCTGACTTGCCACTAGAAATACTGCTTGCCACGCTTGGTGTTGTGATCCTCTGCTTAATACCTTCTGAATCACTGACCCAGAATGAGTATACATCTTAGGTGATTAGCTTATTGCCACAAAACTTGTCGCACAGTTTTTAGCTTTCCTGTTCCAGGTGAGACTGACACTACTGACACCAAAACATCAGCTTTGAAACCAGGCAATTATAATTCTTTACTAGAAGTTCAGCGATGGCAACTTTTATAATCCATTAGTGGTAGGTGCACGTTAAGCAATCCATACATTGGTCAATGGGTGACCAGATAAACAATCTATATATAACTAATATTGATTGTTTACCTGTATTGCTGCCATGCGCCCATCAATCAGTATATTGGTCATTCTGCCACGAGCCCTCCCTAACATCCATTAGACAATGGTTGCCCTTCTCACTGTCTACAATTATAACCAGCAAGGTAAGCAAATATCTAGGAGTGTTCTTATTGTCAGATGGTTGTTCAAACCATATGGATTATGATTTTGTTCTGATATTAGTTTATGATTTCATTTGATAACCCTTGCATACTAAAACTTGCTCAGTCATTGTTGATTCCCAAATTTCAAATTTTTTATTTCATAGAGACTTTTGTATTGTTTTTATTGTTCACCAAAAGAAGAACCTTGTCCTTTAATTTGTATTTCTCTGATAATAATGTGGTCATTCAGCCAGCAATTCACAAGCCAGACTGGTAAAATGTCTTTTGAAGCAGGTAAGTAATAATTAACAGATCATTTGGGGTTAATAATTTTTTTAACATCAGCTTTCTTTTACAGAGCAGGTAAGTAATTAATAACTCATGAGAAATGAATTCCAGCACTAAGCTGTTGCAGTGTTGCAAGGTGCGACTGTAAGTGGCTGCTAGAACCTCAACCAGAGTCACCAACCTGGAAATGACTTTGAAATATGGGCATTATGCTCACATAGCATTCTGCAGGAAGAGAATGTTGGACAGTGTGGGGCCATCACCAGAGGAAGAAGAGTCAAGTAGCATTGGTAGTAATGTTCCCTCTGGTTAGTATGACCCTGTTAAGAGCCTTTTGCCTGACCACGGGCTAATTGGAAACATTTACCATGTACTGTACACAGGAGGGTTGAGGCTTTGATTTTGTGTTACCTACTAGACTATGAAATGTCATGGCAGGTAAGTGGGGTGGAACAATGTACCTTAAAACCAGCAAAACTAGAAAGCTAAAACTTCTATTTTGTGTTACAGTAACAGATGCCTAATGTAAAGTCCATTTCTGGTTTTAACTTGCTATACTTTATAGAACCAGCTAAGAAAGCATCCTTTTACCTACTCTCTGTTGTTGTTGCCACTCACTTGATATTAAAAACAAAGTATTTAAAAATAAAAAGCTGTCTCAGAGCAAGGTATGTGTTGCCAATGAATGATGTTTTTAACAGATACCAGCAGGACCAGGGGATCTGTGCCCTCCTTAGTGTCACCCACCTTGCACTCCCCTGCTGCCAACACCAGCTCTGCCCAGGGATCCCAGTTTCCGTTTACTTCCTGGTCCAGGTCCTCCCTGTCAGCTGCCCCTAGAGGACTAGAGTGTTCCACACATGCATTCCACCTGCTGCCAAACATGCGAACAGCAGCTGAACTGCCTACTCTTCAGCACTCCCTCTGGTGGTGTGTTAGGATTTCTGCAGGTCACAAGGCCCATACATCAAATGACTCTCCCTTTATAAGGAAGTGACTGGCAACAGGAAGTTGCCTGGACCAGGAGTTCCTTTCGTTCTGCTTCCAGTTTCCCTCTGTTCCGGTCTGTGTCTCCTGTTCCTGATTAGCTTGAGTATTGACCCCAGCTTGTTTCCTGACTTTTCCTGATCGCTGCCTGCCCAGACCTTTGTCTTTTCTAACCATTCTCTGGCTCCCGCTCCGACACCATGCTTTATTCCTACTAGTTATCAGTCAACTTCCTTGGCAGGCACGGGGGCCGCAACCTGGCAGCAGCTCACCGCACAACATCCTCACCGCTAGAGGCTCTGGAGAGGACTGAACTGTTGCTTAGACTCTGTGCCCCCTGCAAGTCTCCTCCTCCACAGAGGGTCCACCATTCTGTCCTGCAGCACCGTGACATGATGTTTCTGTTGTCTAACTATGACCCTCAATGCTACTGTAACATTGAGCAGAATTAATGGACATCATTTGGTGTTCTGTGCACTTATTTCTGTGTATTTCAGATTGGGGATATCAGATTGGGTGTTCAGATTGGGGATATCACAAATTTTGATTGTTTTGAACACTTACATTCCCTTGAACAGAACAGAAGATGTTTGACCAATGCTATCAGGATATCTTTTCTTTGTCTTCAATCTTTTTCTTGACAGTCATGTGAATCCACTATGTACCCTCTTGGCCTGGTATGCATGAAAATATATTTGCATCGTTACTTTGTATTATTTTTTTATGTATTTTGTTCACGAGTTTAACACAATAAAACTTGTGGCTTTTCTACATATTGCATATAAACAGCTTTTTAAGGTAACAAAAGTAAATCTGGTACTGCATGTTTTTTTGTTGGTTTTTTAATACATTTTACTGCTGTGCTGTGAATTTAGGCCTAAACATACATTCACACAACAGTATGGGTCAGTTTAATGACTAAAAGGATTACACCTCTTCCCTTCTAGTAGAGATTATGTCCTCTGGATCTTCCTCCTGCAGTTAACATGAGCAAAGCTAGAACTGGGCTTTCTAAGTACCGTAGACAACTCAACATGAACAAAACATGCAAATACAGCTATGAGGCCTTTAAATCTCATCACTGACCCAGTAACAGCAGGCTTCTAGCTGAACAATTTCATCTTTACCTATAGACTGTCCTAAAGAGTTTACAAAGGTGCAGAGATTAGAACAAAAGGTAGTATACAAACTGCAATATTTTACGTGGCAACACGGCTGTTCTTGGGTTGTATGTACTGTATTGTATTGACTATTTTTTATTACACATGTAATCTATAAATGCAACTTTTGTCATTACAATTTGAAAAAACTAAACCATTTAAAATTATTATTGTTATCATGTAATATTATATACTATTATAAATAAGTAAAAACCAACCACTTAGGTAAAAACTTTCTCTGCTAGATGTAGCATGCAGTGTATGTGTGGTAGGCAGCCAACGCATTATCTTGGATGGCTGCATTTTCTGGTTTATCTTTTAATGAAAATAGTCAATATAGTAATACAAAGAATACACAGGTAAATTGCATTTTATGTTACATATTCATGATTGCATCACGTGTCTTGTCTGGAGTCATCATCTGATGTATATATTATGAATGTAATCGGGTTTTCATTTTTTATGTTACATTGTGCTTTTCCTTACATCTCTAAAGCAACAAATGTTTATAATTCACTGAAAATGTATTTCATAAACAAGTTATTTATCTTGGAAGGAGAATAAAAGCGCATTGTTTGAGATTCTCCTCAAGTAAAAGTGATGTATTACTTGTATGCTTGCCTGCCTGCAGTGCTTGAATACACAAGAAGCACTGACTCTCACATCCAGCAGTATGAATTAATAACATGTGGGGCACGGGGCAGTAATACGTTTTAATTTCCTCCATTTCTTTCTGCTGTGCAGACAACACAATGTATAAATGGTATGTATCTCATTTTGAATACAGGCTAAAGTAGATGAATGCTGAAGAAAAGCAGCAGTGCAGAAAAGCCTCAAAAAATGAAATGATTATGCTGTTGTATTACCTTACACACAAGTTCACAGTTGAAAGAACGACTCCTTCTGTTTAATTTACAAGGGGTGCAGTAATAGGTACATTACCTGCATTCTGATGGGGACCAGACCAATGTTTAGCAAGACCATTATAGACACTGAATAGAAAACAGCATTGAACATATATGTATATATGTATATTTTTTCATTTTGGTTACACTTAATGAAAATACGCACTTTCATCAGTGAAGCTAGGTGATCCAGCAAACCTGGAATGGATGTCTTAAAATCATTTGCTATTTGCTAGCAAATGTATTAAATCCTTGACCAGATCCATTCCAGGTTTGCTGGATCACCCAGCTTCACTGATGAAGTGTATCCTCTCCAGCCTTGAAAAATATTAATAAATCAGGCCCAATGTGTTTGTTCTCCATCAGTAACATCTGTAGCCGCTCAGCTTTACTTTAGCTTCTCTTTCACCTAAGCTTAGATAGGATCTATCTAAGATGAGCTGTAGCCTCCAAGAAAAAAAAATGTAGTATAGATCAAAACCTTCTAAAAAAGGAAGATGTTCATTACTTCAGGTTCCCTCTATTCATAAACCCAAACTCCAGCTTTTTTAAATGAAAAAAATGCAGCTCTGGTTGAAATATCTTTATTCATCATTCCAAAGTAGTCCTTCTTTGCCAAGATGTCCTCAGTCTTTTAAGCTATTTGTGGTAGCATCAGTCAACCCTGAGGAAAGAATGTAAGCACCGTGCACCATGGCACAATCTACCTGAGCATGACACCCGGCATTCACATATTGATGCAGACAAACCTTGATTTCTACTTGAGGGATTCAACAGTCTTTCCTATATAAATTGTACACAGACAAAAGAGAAAATAAATACCGTATTGTGTCAAGCAGAAAATTAGATCTTTCAGTTTCCACTCACAAGTACCAGCTTGTACGTTCTCACCTTTTAAATCTGTTTACATATACTACATTTACCACATGAATTATTACATTTTGGTGTCATATTCTCCAACAGATCTTTACTTATTGCCTATACATATTCTACCATCTTTTATAGAAAACCAAACAAAGAATTGTACCTTTCTGACTCAGCTTAGAGTTTGTTGATACATGTGGCATGTGTTATGAAAGACTTTCCTTCTTTTTTCAGTCATAGGTGAAAACCCATATTTAATTATAACTCTATCCTGACTTCTTTTGGTTTATTATTATATTATATTCCAAGCCACACGTTAAGTGGAGAAGTTCTGGAATCTTTATTTGCAGTTTTAACACCCCAAATAGTAAAACATTTTAATGTTCAAAAAAGCTAATTTTAGGCATTAAAAATTACTTCAAATTTTGGCTTTTCACTTGGTATCAGACTCAGGAAAAGGTTATAAATGCTTTGACGGCAGTGCTTTTTTTACATTACAGGTGCATTGCTAGCCTATGGAAATGGTCAATAGTAACAGAAAATTACCAGCAAAGAGTAATTGAATATACTTTATTACTTTTATTGTTAATATATACTAATTATTTAACCTACCTTTTTAAGTCTAAGGGCAGGTTCACAGCTGCCGCTTTATCATGCAATGTTGTGTGGCTCCCTGTGGGTGGTACCACGCAAGCTCGTCAAGCATAAGGAACCAGCCTCTGCACATGTGCCAGCTAGAGACACCATGACGTAAATGCAAGCAAACCTCACTTACAGTGTGAAATACTCCTAAATGATATGCTTGTGCAGTTGCAAAGTCTTCATGAATAGTATTTTTATTTTAGTTCATTGATAGATGGCAGCACCAAAAATGTATCCTATTTGGGTAAAGTTAAAAAATGTGTTTATGCTGAACATTGAAGCACCTGCATCCTGATATGTATCACATCTAATAATACTTTAAACCAATACAATAGCTTACAGTCTGGAGCTATTTGCTTCTGAGTTGCACAGTTCATTAGGTGAATGAGTAAGCAGTAGTAAGTCATTTTGTTTTTCTTACACTGGTTAAGATTTGAAGTTATTGGCATGCTTCCGTTCTGTTTCCTCTCCATTTGCAGACTGATTACAGTAAAAATGTGGTACAACTGAATGGATTGCAAATTTCAGTTTACTTACTTGTATGTTTTGTTTTCTCACTGACCACAAACCAATCTTTTAATGGGATATTTATTTAGGCACTTAGCTTAACATCCGGTATTTTAGCTGTCTGGAGGAACTTAGGTAAAGGCCAGGCATAACTTAATACTGCTTTGTAGTTGGACATTATCAAACTGGCTTGGCCACATTTAATTATATTTTTCCAATGTATTGCTTACTTACGGTTCACCACATTTTTTTCACTACTTAAATAATATGCTGTATTTCCACAAAGCTAGCAAAAGCAGTGGTTTTAGATGTATATATGAAGATTTTATAGTTGGTTGTCTCTAATACAGTAGTATCCAAACAACCACATGGGCTGCCAGAGCCATCTGAATATGTCTTTAATAGTGCTTTCTTTGTATAATTTTTGATAGTGTACTGAGCACTTGGTTAAGCTAGTGTGTGCCCATACACCTAAATCCAATCTCCCCGACATACCAATCTGGATATGTCTTCATTGTGGTCTTTTTTGTAGAGTTTGTGTCTTTTTGTTAGTACAATGGAGTATTTCATCCTTGCAGTTAAACTAGCCTGGATCTGTGCTCCTAGAACTGCTAGAAAAGTAGTGAAAGTATGTCTAGCTATTGAATGGCTATGACATTTCATTTTGTTATTTGGATACTAAAGCTAGTATTGACTATGGTAAGTGGGAAACAGCACAAAACTGTTAGTCTAGGTGCCAGGAAGTATACATTCAGCCTTTAACTAAACCTTTTTGGAAAGGTATAAAATTAACCACAAAAGCTGATGGACTCTATAGGAATTTGACCTCCACTCTGCTGTGGATAGAAAATGTACCTTATATTTGGCTCTTGGGAGGAGCCTCCGAAAGAACAGATCAACGTTTTAAAGAGCAGTCTATTGAGAAGTTCCTCCAGAATTAGGAAAGTCCAAACTGATGGGATCACCCGTTTTTTTAAATTTTATTTCAATGATTTTACAGCTACCAAATGTTGTCTGCTCAGCACCAGGCAAGGTGTGTGGAGCTATACACTCTATTGTTCTGGTTACCCTAAACAATGGAAATGAAGAATGAAATGAAGAGTGAAAAGTGCATTTTTTACAGCAATTAGTTACGGGGATGGGGGGGGGGGATGCTAAGAGAACAGGCTTAACTATAAAAGAAAGCAGTAGAATTTTAATTAATATAAATAATATCCCCTGGCCAAACTTTTGGTAGCAATATTGCCCTTTTGATGGCCCAAAATGTTAAGGAAAAACCCATTGATTAAAAATATGGAGGCTGCTATTGCTGACTACCTTGGAAAATGCCAGGTGACTTGCTGTTTTTAGCTTCCCTATTCCCTAGGTCACTAGAACAATCATGCAGCAAGTGAAGCAAACATTTTTCATCCACAGATGGGGTAAGAAAATCTGGATGAACTGTTGGACAGTAAGTAGCCCATGAAGTTTAGCTGTATTTTGTATTATATACAGACTGCAATCTGTGGTCATCTCTGTATTGGGATAAGAAGCTTTTGCTATATTGTTAAACAGAAGTCTCACCTAGAGTTCAGTAAAGGTAAAATATCTAATCATAAAATACATTTCAGATTCCCTACTCCCTACAGAGTTTGCATTACACCCTACTGACCACTGCATTGCTTGCATACAGTGCTATGGTGAATCTTCATGAGCAGATCCACTGAACAGTAAAATAGAAACTGCCGTGATACAGTCATCATCAAACAATCTTCATTCACATTCATACATATAAATCTCCTGGGAGGATGACCAGCTATGTCAAATCAAATAAGTCAAAATGAAATAAAGTTTATTGCATCTTGTCAGATAAATGGATGGATATTCATATGTATAATGTATTCAGAACTCAGTTGTGATGTACGTGAATAACTATGTGAGAGGACATTGTTGGATTCCACAAATATGTGTGGAATATTTACTTTTTACTTTTATCTCTCCTGATGCAGGTTTAGGAATAATGACAGTTTTAAAAGGAAAGTATCTTCCCACAGTATTTTAGTATGTAGATATGCAGAGATTGGGATACTTTTGAATATACTTGAAAGAAGTAATTCTCTTATCTATTTTTAAAGAAACATGTTTTTAAAATAAAGTCGTCAGTTCTATTCACCTAGACATGTTATTCCAGAAAACTGAAGATATGGGAGAAAAATGAATACATGATCAATTTTCAATCAGCTAAATATCAAACATTTGCAAACTGTATGCCAATTATGTATGTACGTCTCTGAAAGAATAAAATTCTCACTGTATTTTTATCTCTGTTGGCAAGGAGAGTGTTTCAATATATATATGTAGCTTTTAATGTTTCAAGATTTTTTTATACTTTTGCTTTTTTTATGTATTTTATTTCAATGCACTACCACATTCTACGGCACTGAATTGAGCTTGTCAAAGTGTAAAAAATACCATTCAGTGTTTGGTGGCTGCTTATGTTGTAGTTTGGTTGCTATGTTTTGTAAAGTCTGTTTCCAGAATATGGCTTTCCATAACTGCATGAAGTTATTTATCCAATGTGTTATGGTTTTCATACTACACATATGTTAACTGAACATTTACTGACAGTAGCCATACAGGAACGTTAATGCCTAAGGCATGACTGGTTAGGACAGATGTGAAGGTTCAGCTAGTACTACAAGGCTTTATTAAGTCTTGTGTTTTCTGTAGCACAGTTGCGTAGTATAGAGGCACACTGAATAAAAAATAGGTAAAATTTTCCCTTTTTGGGAATAAATGAGAAAAATTTCTGATGTTACGTTTATTAAACATGAAAGTCAAACATCATTTTATATTAAGAAACTTTGTACCTGAAACTTTTGCTACATATTTACTGATAACAACCAATGATTTAAAGGTCATGCAATACTCTAGGTTTTCTTTAAAATTTAAATAAATAATTGGGTACATTGTCACCTTTTATACCTTATTACTACTTTCTGTATGCTTTCTATTGCAGAATACCTACAGTATAATAGATGCTACACCAGCATTTCACAGTCTAGGTGATTGCTTTACATGGAACTGAAAGGTTTACTTTTATTACCTACTTCAATGTGTTAACATTCCTTGAGGCAGTACCCAAAGTCATATATTTTGCAATAACTACAGTTCAACACTAAGAAACACATTTAATAATTTGGATGCTACAAGAAAGACTATTTTTAGTGGAACAGGGGTAAACAATTTGAACCTGGCAATTACAGATAACTTTCATTCCAGTGCTTTGGGCATTCTAATATCTTGCCTACCTTATATTCCAATACACTCACCAACATGCAACTAACCATTTCACCAAATCCACACTTAAAATGATTTCCTTTATTTTCCAGCACAATTTCTCCACTCATTGCTATAGGGGTT
Source organism: Pyxicephalus adspersus (assembly GCF_032062135.1). Taxonomy (NCBI): domain Eukaryota; kingdom Metazoa; phylum Chordata; class Amphibia; order Anura; family Pyxicephalidae; genus Pyxicephalus; species Pyxicephalus adspersus. Next base: position 94,943,393 of record NC_092859.1, read on the forward strand.
GCTGCATTTACAGTGGCACTTTTATTAACTACTGTGGCTGCATTCAAAGTGCTCTAAGGCTAGATAAGTATCAAAAACTCCCCAAGATCATCAACCTTGGAAAAAAGAGCTTGGGTATACTGTATATGTACTAACACAAACAGGTTTTTTAACAGACTTTCTGTATCAAAAGCCTTGTACAAATGTGCAATCACTATCACAAAACGATTATTAGTGATTTTTTTGGTGAGAGACAGGCTAGGCGGCTAATGCAGAGAAGCCCGTTCTGTATTATTGGGACTCACTGAAGTTTGTCCCGGGCATTAAAAATATGGCTTCTGACATAAAGAAAATGGGTTGGCCTGGTGCACATGAGTCTCTGGGTTGTGTTCCTTCTATAAATCTCTGGGTTTAATTTGTTTGAACTGGTATGTATCTTTCAGCTAACCATATACTGCACAAATTTTGCTAGGAATACAACCAATACATTCATGCAGTGCCTGTCATGTTTAGTTTTATTTTCGCTTATTCTGTCAACACCCAAGGGAATATTTCAAGATAAAAAACAATAAAAATATGATATATTTTTGTTGCATCTCAGTTTAAAGGCCTTCTTGAACTGAGTATCTCATTAAAAGTCTGACTACAACATGTGCACGTCCTCCTCTGACCTTTCTGGTATCTGGAAATGGTGTGAGCGATGACAGCACTGCTCAAGAAGGACCTCACGGGTGTAAAGTATACCAAAAGAGAATTAGTAGATTTATGGCCTTTAATAAAGACACCATCTTTTCTTCCATTCAGACTAAAACCAACTAATGTGAACAAAACACTTATAGTTGTCAAATTAAAATAAATATGTTCTCAGGGAGTCAATCAATTATCCTTATCTCTACTGATGATAACTACAAGCTAAGCTACCTCTTGTGTTCCACATGTGAAGAGGCTAATGCCTTAGTGACCTTCACCTTTTCATTGTATATGGAGGATGAACACATAAGGGTCCTTCCATTGTGATGGGCCTTTATTAAATGTCATGCTGTAGACTCCATAAAACAATTCCAATTAATAAGTGCTGTTGTCTTTAACAGAAGGTTTACAACACAGGAATGCCATTGTATGGCATGTATTATTTATGAGTAAGTCGTTGGCATATTTAAAAAATAAACTGATATATAAAATGAACACAAGCTTACAGAAGCAACAGAATAAAATACACATAATTTTCCAAATCTTCTTAAGTGGAATAAATATGGTACACTATAAATAGTATAAATATGGTTCAATAATACTTAAAGACCATCAGCTATACAATGGTAATCTAGAAACTATGCACTAAATGAAAATGTATATATAAATACATATATACTATCATAATGATGATTTATATAGAATCTTCCTTGTCACTTTACATGGAGGCGATAGGTTTGTACATTTGTATTGGATAGCCTATGATATATATTTGCCTAAGAGACAAGTTTGTTGGTTGCATGTGAAACTAACAAGGTTTGTGGGAGGAAGTTTGATTGGAGAAACTTGTGAAAAATCCTGAATGTGGGAATGGGATGGGTTGACTGGAGACTGAGAGGAGCATGTTGATAGCAGAGAGGAGATAGCTGAAGTGCAGTCATATAAAGAGAAGCCATACTGTATAGAGCTTTGTAAGATTTAGAATCTTGAATTGTCTCCTTTGTGTGATAGGCAGCCAGTGTAGTTAATGACTGAGGGCAGCATTAGAGAAATGAGAAGAGAGGTGGATGGGTTGCGTATCAGAGTTCAGGATAGACTGGAGTAGAGCCAAGCAGTTCACTTGTAGACCTCAGAGAGGGGTGTTGCAGTAATCAAGTCTGGATTTAATGAGTGCATACATAAGCAGTTTAGTTGTATCATGAGTAAAGAAGAAACAATTGTGAGAGATGTGTTTTAGGTGGAGATGACAGGAGGTGGTTAGTATGTCAATGAGTGATTTAAATTGAGTGTCAAATCAAATTTTATGTATAAGCAACACACATGAGCACCAAGAGTTATTTGCATGCTATCAATATGTAGGGAAATGAAGCATGTGGTTGGGAAATGACAATTTCAGTTTTTTTATATTAGATTTAGGCTGACAATGGGGTATAAAGGAGAATATTAGGTGAATTTGTGACACAGTAACAAATGTAGGAATATCAGGAGCAGACATATAGATTTAGTTGGCATCAACATATAGGTGATACTAGAAGCCAGTATACCATGAGTATAGATCAGAGGTCAGCAAACTTTGTATCCACTAGGCCATTTCAGGGGTGGACACTCTCTCTCGAGTCCCGCCCTAATGGCTCCACCCCCCACCAGGAACGCCCTCTTAAGGGAAATCCCTTACCTCCGCAATGCATACGGAGGTGAGGTAATGTTCCCTACTTACCCTTGGTAGCTGCGGTAAATGGGGAAGGGAGCCACAACACGGAGGCTCAACAGCCGCATGCCGCTCCAGAGCTCCGGCGCCTCTGGCTCCGATAGTTTTTTCTGGCTCTGCCGCGGGTGGCCAGCCGGGTTTAGGTTGGATAGGCCAGGGGGTGTTAGGCCGGAACAAACTACCGGCTAGGCCGTATCTGGAGTTTGCCAACCTCTGGTAAAGATGGAGAAGTGATGGGGTGCCTGTGATACATCAGCATAGAAAAGGGGGGGTGGAGTTGTGTAGTGAGTACTACCAGTAAGATAATGTGATAAACAGGAGGAAGTGAGTTTCAGGATAGACACATGATGGTCTTCTGTGTAAAATGCTGAGAAGTGATTAATTAGATTGAGTATAGTAGCGCTTAGATTTACCAGTTAATAACTATTTGGTCACTTTGAGAGGGCCATCTCAATGTAGTGATTACAAGGAATGACTGGCTAGTGGGAGAACCAGCAGGGTAGATAGCTGTACATAGCTTTTTAAAACACCCTGCCTCTATAATCCTCCCAAAAGCTCTACACCCTAATCTAAGCAGTAATCTGACTCACATGAAGAATTATGTACATTGCAAAATTCCCCAGTGTCAATCTGTAGGAGTAGACGTTCCTAGGAAGGCTACGTTCACATGTAGACCACCCTGGGTAATTCCCTTGTACAATGCTGCACCTCCATGGATGAAAGGACTTAAATGCAATGAATGAAAGGGTGGTCAAGGGGCGATATGAATGAAGAAGAAAAGAATAGATAATGGTGGATGTCCCCCAGCCAGGAAATGGGGTGGACTTTATCTGACTTGCTGAGGCTTCTAATGAACACTGTAAAAAGCTGAATGTGTGCAGTATAAACTCCCCCCTCCTATAGTGTGATATTTAGATTGTAAGCTCTTCAGGGCAGGGTCCTCTCCTCCTGTGTCACTGTCTGTATCTGTCTGTAATTTGAAAACCCTATTTAATGTACAGCACTGTGTAATATGTTGGTGCTATATAAATCCTGTTTATTGATGAGAATAATAATTTCAGTCCAGGTGAGAAGCTTGTACAACCATGTAAGACTGGACTGGCAGGGCTGGAGTTCATCTTTATTGAAAGATATATATATATATTAGGAATAATGACACATGTCAATTATTGTTTACACATGTACTCGATGCTAATAACAAGACAATATACGAAAGCACACACTGCTGCAATATTAGTATAATAATGATTATTAGAAGTACAATACTTTCAGAGAGATTCCAGAGCTCTGGGAAAATAAATAGACACTTGCTCTACCATCCAGTATTTTTAGTAGTGGTAATTGTTTGCTGGTGGCATTACCCCCCTGCCACCATGCCCAGCATGCAGGCAATGCCCCCCTGTCCCCAGAGGTGAGGAGGAGCCGGCCAGCTCTCCCCTCCCCCCTGATCCGAGCAGGCTGCATTCCCGATCACAGTACAGATCGGAGCTGATGTGGGAATAGCTGAGCACACTCCTCTCCCCTTCCCTCCCAGGGAGGACACCTGGCACACCGCTGGATATGCCATTCAGCCTGGTGTGATCTCATTCTGCTTCTGTCATCTCAGCCTGGTACAAGGTGGGTACTGCACGTCCTGAGAAGTCTGGGCACTGTGCTCTATGGGCACACACTTTCTGCATGCTTTCCTAACCTCCTATCTAACTTTATGCCTGCTGATTGTTTTCTATAAATACTTTGTATTGTTGGAGTGCTGCATAGAGGATCGGATACTGATTCCTAATAATAAATGGTAGGGGTAATGCCAACCCCCCAGACAGATCACCTAGTCATTGTGTGTAAAAAGTGACTCTGTGATGGCAAATCCATGTGTTACAGCTGTGTTTTATCTAATATCATTGCTGTGGTAATGTGTCACCTGTAACACAATAACCAATTATTGGTGGAATCAGAGAAATGATTGTGTTTTACTTTGGAAGTGATTTTAATGTGCCATGCCAATGCCAAGTTTTGCTTGTTTGCTCTGTATTGGAGCAGGTGACCATGGCTCATACATACCCCAGCCATGTGTCACCTGTAACACATTAACCAATTCTAGTATATCAGTAGTACCCTGTATGCCAATTGAGTTTAACTTTAGAAATGTTTTCCATGTGCCATGCCAATTTTATATTTCTGTTTCGTGGGTTGTTTTAGAACTTGTGATCATACATACCCCAGCCAAGAGTCACCTGTACCTACATTGATCATGATGAAGGTACATTGAATGGGGACAATATGAATATAGACAAAACTCATTGGAGAATTCTAGTCATTGCAGCTATTTCCTGACAATAGCATTGCTGGGGATGCCAGAAACGTGGTGTCCTAGATTGATAGATTGAATGTATGTTGAGGAGTATTGCAATTATGTACATAACTGCTGTGAAATCATGGGAACCCAGGTGTTCTATTCTGATTGCCAGATAGGATATGACATTCTACACACAATCTGATTGTCAGATCTTGTTATTTTCCAGCATATTATTAGAATATGAATATAGATGAGTAACAGAGTTGTGACCACATATATAATGTCATGGTAAAAAGCCATGAAATCCACTTCCAGTATGTAATGTCATAGTATAAAGCCATGAAATCATTGCCTTGGTTATGGTCTGTGCAGAGTAGTAATGAGCCCTTTGCATGGGGTAACACAGGCTGAGCTTATGCTAATTCAGTTACTGTGCAGGTGTGTGCAAGAAAAATGGGTAACTGGTATTTTTTAATTTAATTACAGCCTTTCAACACACCAATTTGTAAAGATTTAAAGCTTTTATATTCTGGTTAATATTTACAAGACTCCTGGATTTGGGTATGTGCCACCTATGCTATTTCACCTTTAGTTGTTGCTATTGACTGATTTATAAAAACAAGGGTGACCTGATTCCACTTCTGCATACAAACAACAACTTCTCTAAAGTCAAATTAAGACACTTCTGCCTGTTCCCATCCCATTAAATGGTAATGCACACTTAGAGTGCAATGAGCAAAGCATAGGAAAGCTGGAAATATGAATTCCCCTTTAACATCCTTTGTATCTTATTCAGTATTTGTTTATTTTTTCATGATTACTTTTGTTGTTAAGTCATTTCTAACATCACATTCATTCCAAGAACTGTTATTGCTGAGTGGTTTGATATATCTGTACTAAAAAAACATTATGACTGCATGTAAAAAATACAAAGGACTTGTTTTGGAACTGATAATATTTGTATGATGATCCCCTGTTATTTGTACAAAACAAATTGTACAAGATGTCACTTTATGAACAGTTAGTTAAACATTGTCACAAGGGTGCAGTTACCTTTTTGGTGTACATCCCATTAACCGCTATTTCCTAAACTAACCTTCAATCTAAAGTATGCAGTATGCCTCTCGGATGGAGAGGGAGTTTGTTTTTGGTTGTTTGGGGGGTAAATGTGCTTTCCCGCAGGTACAATTAAAGGAAACAAGAGCCAAGTGCTAGATATGGATAAATCCATACTGACATGGATTCTGAAAATGCTACCTGCTTGGTTGTCATACTGATCCACAGGTTGCAGTCCTGTCTGGGTCACTGACCTGGAACATGTTTACAGATCAGAAGTTTCAATGTGCTTATTTGCTTTCAGTTCAAGTTCTAAGTCAGAGCTCACTATGAAAATTCTAGTACTTGCTGAATTATTATACTAGCTGAATGTTACCGTATGTTGTTTGCATTACTTGGGAATCTTTATTTAATAATAAGTAATTAAACAATCAGTATGCTGTTAAATTTTCAGGATGGGATCATAGTGTAAAATGCAACTGTAATTCCTGTTCTGATAAAGTATAAGACTTTGTAGAGTTATATTGGCAGGCAGGAAAATGGGCAATTTTATTAATTTATTGCTTTGTCCTAGTAAATTCTAGGGAGTTAGTTTCATAACTATGCTGGTGTATGACTACATTTGCCATGCTAATGCAGACATAAAGAAGGATATGTTGTAGCATAGAGCCTATCCAGTTGCTAGTCTGCAGCATAGCTCCTTGGGTCACAGTGCTAATTGTTCATTTCTGGCTGCAGGAAGAGGGTGGAGAGCAATGCCTAGCTGTAATAAATAGAGGCAAGTTATTAGTTTTGTCCCAGTGCCATCCTTAGGCCTCCCAGCCAAATGTAATGCTTATTGTACAGGAGGTTACCTTGTATTGATTGATTATCACCTATGCTTTTCTTTACATTAAAGAAAAAAAAAAATCACCCAGCAGAATAAATGTCTACAACAAGGGAATATGTGTTATTCTGGTAACATTCCCCATTTGATTTAAATAGCATTATAAATAAAATTTTAATTCTTCATTCCTGTTAACCCACAGAAATTCATAGAGGAATGAAATAGCTGCTTTTCCTGCATGAGTCATTTTATGATTTCCTTTCAAGCACATGTCCTGCGTTTCTTCAAACTACTGGTAGTACGCCCATATCTCTGAATGTCACCATTTACTTTTCCATTTTATGACACATATCCCCGGCTGAATTTGGTACTTTTCTTAACGCATTATCTGCTTAGAACAGTAGTACAACATTACATTTGGATCTATTCACCAGGGTTATGCATCTACGTTACTAAAGTCCACCTAACCCAATATTACAATTTCAGGTCATAACAGGTTCAGTCAAACAACTGATTCGTCAATACCACTGGGACACTGGAGGCAATGGTTCTGATATTTATCCGTTTCCTCCATCCCTCTGGGACAGTGTAAGGACATGTATTTTCTTAGATTGGTTCACATTCCTTCACTGTCCCTGATGACCATGATGCTGAGCAAAGCTGTCATACTTCATAATGTAGAACGCAGACAATTGTGACAACTTTGTAATTGCTGTAGTTCAGTGCTAGACTTCCTGAGCAATGTCATAACTGACAAATCTAGTCCTACACACCTGTGCTCCCAGATTAAGGAGAAATTTGTGCTGGGTCTCTGGAGGGAACACAAACTTAAAGTGCTGGGGTAAACTTACTTTATTAATCACCACTTTAAAACTGTTATAGCAGTTTACCTGCACAGTTCATGTGATATTGTACTTGATATAATAGATACCGGTACTCACCTTTCAATATTCCTGCACTGCAACTGCTATATGTCTAGCCTGTGACTGGACTGTGAAAGGAAAAGTAGCACACTGGTATATCAGTGTATGTCAACACATTAGCAGTGCAGCACATCTAATGATGATCTATGTTGTACAGTAGACTGCAGCAAGTTGATATCATGTCAAATTCAGGTACTTACACTGCTTGCACTTAATTATATATTTGTGAAAACACAGCTGAGTTAACTTTTGAATTAGGTGTTTGCATTGAACACAGTTTCATTGTTACAAAAGTTGTAAATCAGGCCAAAATTACCTTTAGTTTATTATACTTTATGTCATTAAACACCTTAGTAGATCAGGCGCATGGGTACCCTTACCAGTTAGAGTTCCAGCTCCATATATATAGAGATGACCTGCCATTATTTTGTTAAATGTATCCTTTCTGCTTTGTTAGTAAATTAACATCTTCTTGTGATCTAATTGAATGTACAGCCAAATAGGTATTTCAGGTAGCATTGTCAGTGACATAGAACAGCATATTATAAATTGCAAACATACACATATGTTTTCCACTATATACTACTAAAAAGAGCACCATCTTGTTTTATTATACATTAAATACTGTGTATACTATGTAGAAATCTCTTACATTATTTTTTCCATTGCTCTTGTCAAGATAGATAAATGTCATTCTAGCCTGCTAGCAATCTGTTTTGTATCTTATTTTGATTAATATTTATTTATTCCAGGTCTGTTTATTATAGTGATATGCTGATTTTGAATGCAGTATGTCTACTGCAATGATTTTTTTTTGTTCCATTCTGCATATTCTAACTTGTTCGTCTGGATTCATCTGCTTGTGATTCCTTCATATACAGGCTTTAGCCAAATAAATGAGTTTAGGTCATGACTGCTGCAGCAAGGCACCGAGTACATTTGTGCTATTAGACCATTGTTTAAAACAATTCAACATCTTGCCAATAGAGTAAAGTGTTTCATTGTAACTACACAGGCTTCAAAAAACCCCAAATGGTCAGAACGTTCCTGTTATCGGATTAGAGCCATCCAGAATTCTTGGACTGTTAGTGTAATATGTGGGATGAGCTGAAACAACAGAATTCGGTATTCTAAAAGTGAGATATCGTTCCCTTGTGAAGCTATTGCAGAAAATTGGCTGAACAAAACCAGAGCTGGCTCAAGAAAAGCGTAACACCTGCTAATAACTCAAGCTGCTACAATAAATAAAAGAAGACATATGAACACTTACTGGAGTCGGGGTAACTCATTAGTTAAATACTATGGGGTTGGTTTACTGAAGTAGTCTACTAGTAGGTTTTACTAAAGTTAAAGGTTCTGTCTAAAACCTTGTGGTTAGCCACTCACTACTGAGCACCCTTAATCAGCAGCTGATGCACCCAGGAGTGTTTTTTTAGAGACAGTTATATTATGGGCCATCTCCAAGCCTCCAGCAACCACATATAAACGCATTTAACTGTCGTTTACTGCATTTGGAAACCGTCCCATCCAAATCAATGGAAGCATCTCGCCACTGTAGGGCAAAGTTACATTTCATATTCAGGGGCCACATCACAAACCCCTGCCACCTCTACCCAAACACAACCACATGCAAAAATATGCACAAATTAGTACAGTTCAGCTTGTGGTAAACCTCTGCGTTGTACCACACGTATGAAATCAGCCTTAAGGCTATGTTCAGACTGGCAGTGAGGTTGCGGTACAGGTACAGCTTCCTCATGCCTTGCTTCCACTACCTCAAGGAAGATGCTTTATGTAACCCCAGCATCCCAACTGATAATGAATTGGAGCAGCATTACGCAGTTTAGTACACTTCCGTTGAGCTACTGGTTGTCAAATGCAAGTGATGGTTCCTCTAAAAACCAATGCTGCAGTGCGGGTAGCCAAGGTGCACACACAAAATTGTTCATGGGTGTAAACCTTCCCACAAGGTTTGCCAAACTTAGTTCATAAGGTTAGCACACATGTTGAAATTTATGATGATTTAAATATATGGCAAGGTCATAATTTAGTGTTTTATATATTCTCCCAACACTAGAGATGTTCTACAATAAAAAAAAAAAAAAATAATGCTGATGAACTTTTTATACTTACTATTTAAAGTCAAAGGATAATGATAAATGCAAGCTCTGTACCATTTGCATTATAAAAATATTTTTTTTATGTATTAATGCAACCATAGCTATAGTAATTTGTGTTTTTTTCTACCTCTCTGAAGTTCAGCTTTAAGTACAGCAACACATTCTTTTTATAGGCTTCCATAATCTAAAGATAATATGCAGGTAATAAAAAGTATATATGGATTTATTGAACACATTTAAATTTCAAGTATAGTAAAATTGGTTTATATCTACTTTATTACTTATTTTCAAATAAAAACGTATGAAATATTTGTAATAATTTTGTAGCTGCTATCGATAATTCCAGCTGACCTTTCCCCCGTTACGTTTTAGATCCTTTAGATGTAATTTAGATTTTGTTGTATATTACTGTTATAGCCTTACAACCTTCTTGTCCTTATGACATAGCCTTCAAGCTATTTCCCTCTAATCTTTCAGACCAACAAAAGGACTCTTATAGAGTAACACTTCAAAGCTGCCTCTTATCTAGCAGCTACCCCAGTCAGCTGTGCCAAGCCCATGCAAAACACCAGAATTTAACAGTAAAACCTGTTGTATTTATATGGATACAGTTGTGAGGAATTAGATCCATCGTCAGGTTTTTATTGCTGTTCTATTAGTAGAGATGAAAGTGAGTAAATACAAAAATTTTAGGTTGCCATCAGAACAGAATTAGAAGGAAAATATAACAATGGGGGCTGTTGCTCCCATCACAACTAAGAGGTGATATTCCTTACATTCCCTACAAGTCAAGAAATGAGGGAAATGTCTTTATCCTCCCCAGCGGTAACCCCAAGTGTGACTCGAGGTAAAAAAAAACAAGCTGAAAGCAGTAACCCCGAGTCACACTCGGGGTAGTCAAAAAAATTAAAAACAAACACTTACCTGGTCCCATTGGAGTCCGCCAGGCTCCTGCCATCCTCTGGTCACGTCCTCTCCCTTCAATCTGTTCCCCAGCAAGTGCGCTGACGTTCCCCATGAGTTCCGGGTGATGTTGGCGCGTACAGCCGCTTCCAAGGGCACGGCGGGAATTTCAAATTATTTTGTATTGCATTCAATACAAAATAACTGTATTGAATGCAATACACTGGATTTATATGTCTAAAAGCTGTACATTGTCTTTCATGAACATTTATTTTACAGTGTAATATATTAGTATAAGTATATACTTTATAGTATAATAAAGTTTGAAACGCAAACTTTAATATGCTCATGTCAAAGATTATCATTAAATTTATTATTTACATTTTTTTTAATCTGCTTAATTTAATATTTTTACATGATTTTGTGTTTTAAACTTTATTATACTCATACCATTATATTATACTGTAAAATAAATTTCCATGAAAAACAATGTACCGCTTTTAAACATATAAATCCCAACAGAATTGAACCGCCCAGGAGGTAATAACACAAAAAGTGACAGTGGCTTTAACCCTCTTTTATTACTCAATTCTGTCCGTTCACTTATATTTCAGTATTAGAGGAGTATTTTGCTAGCAGGACTAAACTACATGTATACAATATGAAGAATGGTATATTAAAAAGTGTATATTCTATGCAAGGACAGCAAGCCAGTGAGTATTGCTGAAACATTTGAAACCTTTTTTTGTACAGAAGGAATGGTATTGACCTTGCCTGCAGAATTTTTAAGTGACCCTTAAAAAATACTAATAAAATGCCTGTGCTTCTACCTTGAATTTTGGAAACCATGCACTATAGATTAGGTAGCCTATGTATTTATCTGTCAAACTTTTTCCAGTGTTATCTGCAACGTGCATATAATTGCTGTATGCGAAATAAAAATTGTGAAAGCAGTGTATTACAACTGATTGAGAAATGTGAAAGAAGTATATTACAGCTTTTCCCTTAAGAATGACGTTACATGGAATAGAGCAATATCTCTAGGAAGCATTCCATAGCTGACACACCTGCTGTTACTTTTTAACTAGCTGGTACACCAGAGCTTGATAAACTCAGGGAAAACAGGAAAACCACCATGTCACCCAGATACCTGTACATTGCCTGCATTACAATTCATTCAGTATTCAAAATTATGGGAATTAAACCAGCATTCATTGAGTGTTTTATTATTTATGTCCAGGAAAACAATTTTATAAGAAACTTACAAAACTTTCATTCTAGCTTTGGATAGAATGCAAAAAAAATAGTTTTTTTTTGCTGTCTGTGTCCTAATTAGGTAAAATGACCCTCCTTATTTGTCCTGCTGAACATTCTAGCTGGGAAGGCAGGGAGCAAATCAAAATGTAACAACGTGAGAGCGCCATTCACGGTTCCAACAAATAGTCCATTTATTATTGACATTAAACATCCCTATATAGCCAGATTCATATCAGCTGCTTGAAAAATAATCTACTGTAAATATTCTTAAACAGCCATAGACAACAAAAGGTGCTAGAAGGTGCAGATACGATGCAGCCAATGTCAAATTACTACTTGTGATCCATCTGTTGAGTAGGGCGGGGGAGGTGTGCCGCAGTCACTACAATTGTAATAATAATGGTGACAATTTGTCATGTTGGATAGAGGAGGGTTTGGGTTAAAACCCCTGTAAGGCTATTGTTACTCTAAATCTTCATTGTGCTATCCAAACCATGTTTTGGTTTTCGATACGCTGTAATCAAACAGAAACTACTGTGTACCTTCTTCAAATTATCACATGCTATCAACAGCATGTTAGATTCCCACATCCCAAGTTGTGGGTTAATCTTTAAAGGGTAATCGAATTCATTGTTTGCTATCAACTAGGAAGTCTGTTCATATATCAAAAATACATCACTCCTGCTTGGGAATTCCACAAGTGGAAGCTACATCTGAACCCTCCTTACTTTTCCTTCTACCCATTATTATGTAACAACGCTTTGCTTAATCATCAGGAAAAGTCTCAATTTTCAAGTTTTATGTATAAAAAAGTCACTAGAGATGAGGCCACCTTGACATGATATTGTTGGAGGCCATGTACACAGGTGCCAACAGAGGCACCCAGCACATGTCCAAGACACCTGCCACTTACTACCAAACCTCTGGAGCCAATGGGTTGATTTATTACATTGGCTGGTGAACAGTTGAAGAGTTTGTCTCTCAGGAAAAGTGCCTGCACTATCTGATGAGCTTTGACAATGTGGCACATGTTCCTGTCAATGAATGGGGCTCATTGAAGGACAGCAATGTCAGCTGAATTTGGACAGGAATATATTATAAAGACAAGTGCCTGGACTGTACTGTTCACCTACCATCACCAAAAGATGTATGATCGTATTCCTTTAAAAGTAACAATTAGAAGAAGAGACCCTCACGTTTCCAATTAGCAGTATAAGACGGTGCATGAAACGTCTCAGCTTTACACCCTCTAGGAGACTATCTGCTCTCCTTCTCAATGGTTCCCTCTACCCATATTCTCCTATGGAATCAGTGTTCCGAGTTTCAGGTGTTTTATTAAGATGCTCAGTGTGTTCCTATATGATGAATAGTTTTTCCTTACCCAGTATGCCTTAATATACAAATCCCCTTATGTTATGGAGATGATGGGGTTGTTCTGTAGTCCAAAACAGAAACAAGAAGTCTATAGAGACAGAGCTGTTCTTCCATACATACAGTGGAGTGAGTAAGCATTGTCACCTTAGAACAGGAATGTGCTTCTGGATGGATCACTATACGAAATAAAAAAGCTTAAAATAATATAATTATAATGACTTGTAATCTCAAATATATTACATTTTTTGTTCTAGACTTTAGGACACTCTTAAAGTTCTAACTGGTGATGAGATGTTTAAGAGACTTACAAGGCCCTGTCTCCAGCAGTAGCAGGGTCTTCATAGCAAAGCTTTTAGTGTATTTTTAATTTGTTATTTCAGCAGCTCATAATATCAGCATAAATGTCTCTTCTTCAGCAGTTTTTCCTGTGCTAGGCTTGCTCTCTATGTCATATTAATGTCAACATCGTCTTGCTTTGATGCCTGGAAATTCTGCAGCTATGTCCTTCCCATCAAGTCTGCCTCAGGTTTGTGACCTGTGCTGATACATTTTGAAATTTGCCTGCGTCTCACAATGGACGACATTTATTAAAATTCATTTTATGCAGCCGAGCCACTTGCTATCCTATCAAAGGAAACAGCAGGGGATTTCTTATGCAGATGTGTTTTCTGCTGTCTCCTGTGAGACATTGTTGCTACCAGCTTGACAAGTCATATTGAATCAAATCTTTTTGTGTCTGAGCTACAGAAGACATTAATGTACCCCTTGATGCCTTCTCACACAGGCAACAGGCAAAATGTAATTCTACTTTTATTACATGTATTGGACGAAAAGTTGGTCTGACCATACAATGCAGTAGTAAATAGTCTAATGCCAAACGTAGCTGGGGGTGGCCATTGGGGCATATTCCATAATATGCACATAAACACACCATACTTGTTACACAATATGGCAAGTTACCTGCCCCTGTCATCTTTATTAGTTCTAATTCCACACAGTCGATAGCATTTTGATTTGGATTTTTGCTTCAGTGACACCAGGACAAAGAAAATGTGCAACTAGGCAAGGTAGACATTACAAATCTGACCTATCAAAAACAGATTGAATCTTTTCTGCTACCATATTGTTGCCATATTGGTTTTTATTGGGGAGATTTTCCATCAATTGATGTCTCCATGATACCTTGTCACTGTGAACAAAAGTGACATGGACACACATAATAACACTTTATAGATAACAAATAATACTTTTCATCTTTGGCGTCCTAAATACGATCAGTTTAAATGTGACTGTTTTGTGAGTATATGTGAGTTCTGTGTGTATACAATAGGATTTTTTTTGTAGGATTTTTCATGGTAAAGATGATTGGAGTTTGTAGGATTTAGGAAGTCATTTTCATATACAAATGTTCTTTAGAATATATAGAATATGCAATGGTTATGTTGTCCCTGTAGGAAAATGGTAAATCAATTGAATTGGATTGTTGTTCATGCTAAATGTCTTTCTACATTTGAGAAATGAAGTTTGTCTTATCCATAAAGCACTGCTTATTAGTTTTTCCTCATACCACAAAATAATAACAGATACTTGTTCCATTTTTATAACTCTGGCACTATAACATACATTCCAGAAAATAGACCAGACTGCAGTGTTGGTGTTACTTAGCTGGAAATAAGTGGTAAGCATTCTCTTCATGTGGTTCATATTAATTTGAATATGAATTGGCATTTTCACTGTTTAGTGTTTTGTTATCGCATAAAACATTTCATTCCTACTTTTATTGTTAATCAATCGAGTCAGGCAGCAGCCTTGGACACAAAGGGGAGTGAAGGAATTTGAATGAGTGCATTAGGGTGATTGATCACTCTGTCTCATTTCAGATTATTGAAGATGTTAATTATCTGCCAGGCTGTTATTCTGATCATTCAACAAGTTTGAAAGACTCATTTTCTGTTTATTTTAAAGTGAAGGCAACAGCACAAATTGTTAAATGAACTGGTAAATGAGTGATACTTACCAATAACCAAGGGACAGTATTCATGGAAAAACAAATATATATAGACATATCGCCAAGATTGTTTTTCATAACTGTCCATAGACATCAGAGAATAGACAGGCAATGCTGGCTGTTTATTGATGCCTGTGATTACAGCCTGCAGCATAAATAAGAAAGATCAGGTTAGCTGAGTATTTCTGTCTATGCTATAGAGAGGGGAAGAGGAGGAAGCCAGAAGCAAACATCTTTTTTACCAGGGGAAAGAACAGAAGCATCGAAGATTTCCTGATCCTTTCCAACCACCAGCATTACACCATGCATTAAGGAGGGCTGTACATACAGCACCGTTCTGCTCTATGGAGAGAGGAGAGGGAGAAAGATGGAGCGGCACGCCGCTGCGCGCTCTCTTCCCCTTCCCTTGCATTAGGATTGTTATTCGTCCATCGTCTGATGATCCGCCAGGACGGTCGTTCCGACGATGGACGACTGGCGCTGCACACATGCCAGATTCTCGCCCGATATAAGCCCTGAGCCAATTTATGGGTGAGAACCCTTGGACGTGTTTACGTAGCTTAACTACCTTCACTATGTGTACTTTAATGTTTGCTTCCCTTATCAGCGGTTTCACTGTTACTGCATATGTACAACACTTTTCTGCAAAGAAATGATATCTGGCATAAAACTACTCTGAACGTCAATGTATGTATAGGTAAATGTTTACAGTGTTCGGGTTAGCTTTGTATTACATGTTGCCCCACATCCGGTCTTGGAAAATGCAAACTGATTGTGCTGAAGCAACCTTTAAACTGGATAAGTAAAGGTCCTCTGTTTTCACACAAAGCATTTTCTTATTTACCAGTAACATGCAGTGTGTAATTTAGGACAATGACATTGTAACCATTTCTTGTGGTATGGATATTTTTCCTGCCTATATAAGGACCCAAGTGGTCAGAATGGAACTCTGACCTGTTGTATTTTACACATAGTTATGGTAAATTTAGTTTATTTTTTCAATTTGATAATTCCTTATGACACATTTTAAACATCAGTTCAGTGTTATAAACATTTTTGCAATGTATAGGACAGGTATTTTTTCAATGTAAATAACAGTTTGTTTTAGATTTGTTGGTGTGTTGTATACATTATATTTCCAAACATTTTTTTATTTATTAGTAAAGTTACAGGTAGGTACAACCCAGATGTAGAAATAGAAATCTTCGATTTGTAGCTAATAAATCACTAGTGTAATGTGTTTTATGACTACACATGAATCATAGAAAGGAGTTACAGACTTCACATTGCACTGTATGCTGAGGCTCTCAGTGGCATGTGGATTTGTATCCTTAATGCATATGGTTGGGCACCTGTTCCACCTTAAAGACACATTAATTTTGTACATATTCCTAGGTACAATAACTGAAGCATCAAATCATCCTGACACACATAGAAAACAATAGGATATTTGCATTTCTTAGGATCGGCTGTCCATTCACCGTATCTTCCTGGAGACATAAATATACTCCACAAGCTTCATTCTCAGGCTTCAACGTGCTATATTAAGGATGTATGTATGCAACCTCATCAGAGGGAGGTTACCTCTTTTTCCTTAACTAAAGGAAATGTTGACCACCTGTAAGCAGTGATATATTACACCATATAGTATTTCCAACCTCTCCTCTCTTTGTGTCTCTTCTTGTATGCCTCATCTTTTTCCCTTTTCTGGAGACCACACCTGAGCTTATCATTTCTTTATCTAGAATGTGTTCTTGTGTTCAGTCCCCAGCATATAGGTACAGGCATATTAATATGTTTTGTCCAATGTTACCCAGGTTGTAGCCAGGGCTAATTTTAAAATCCCAGAAACAGTATATCATTGAGGTTCTAACTGTTTTCAACAATCATTATGTGTTTATATCTCCAGAACCAGAATGCTCCATTTGAAACTAGGTTTTATATACAGAAATCTTACAATTAATATTCAAACAGCAAAGGGAAGAACATGACTACATATTGGTCTTAAATAGTAAGTTCTTCTGGGCAGGGTCCTCCCCTTCACCTGTCACATTATTTGCATCTTTCTGTCATTTGCAACCCCTTTTTAATATACAGCTCTGCGTAATATGTGGGTGCTAAATAACTACAGTTTATTATTATTAATACTATTATTAATAATAATAATATTTTGTCCTATAACTAAGTGAGGCCTGCGATCAACCCCTGTACCCTTTGCCTCCTAGTGCTGGGTTTATGTTTCCAGAAAAAGAAATTTAATCAATGTTTGATTTTTGTGCTTGCTTTTACTCTTATACTCTAAGACCAGTCCTGCAAATATCCAGTGATTATTGTGAATAAATGGGCAGAGGCAGGTAGTAAAACATTGGTCCTGATTTATTAAAGCTCTCCAAGGCAGGAGAGGATACACTTTCATCAGTGAACCTGGGGGATCCAGCAAACTTGCAATGGATCTGACAAGGATTGAAAACATTTGTTAGCAAATAACAAATGACTTTGAAGAAATCCATTCCATGTTTGCTGGATCACTCAGCTTTACTGATGAAAGCATATGCTCTATAGCCATGAAAAGCTTTAATAAATCAGGCCTATTGGCCATGCTCATTGTATGGTAATTTTGGTTTATATATACTAATGCAAGGTAAGGGTTGATCATGTTGTTCCAAACTTGTGATGAGCCTCAAAACATCAACATTTATCTCACATCATCAAAACTGATGCTTCTGGTATTTAAAGTATTTTACTCAAAACAAATCTGTATATATATATTTACTTGAATGCAGTCACTTTATGAAGCACATCTTGCTTGCCCCGGGTTGAACCCCTTTTTGCCTTCAAGTACTAACATTTTACAACAGTAAGGTAAAGGGAATTTTGTTGTATCTTTGTTCCCAAATTCCCTTTAATCTTTCACTTCCCTGCAAGCATCCACTATCTAAACTGTAGCCTGCAAAGTAAATAGCAAATGCCAGTTAAAAGGACTTTATGTTTGTAGAACAAATATTAAAAACAACCAGCTTAAAAAAACAGCTGAAGGCATGAAGGTTGGCACACACTACAAGTGAAAATGTTCCTAATAAACGTGTGAAGCACAGAGCCTCTGCCAGCTCGGTAATAAAATAGTCTCTTTGCAGAACATGACTTAAAGAATATACAAAAGGAAATTAAAGTGACCCATTCCGTTCCTTTTGCTATCCCATTTATCCACATTTAACAGTACCTGCGCATAGGAGCTGTTATAATCTCTTTATTGCTCCATCTCTCATGTAAGAGCTTTTCTGCTATCTCTACATATCAGCTGTGAAATCGCAGGCTACAAATTAGATTTGAGAAGATAAAGTGGGTTCCTATGCAGCCTTTGTAGATACAATGACATCATCACCTCATTCCTTATAAATAATATATATTTAATTCCAGCTAATAGAGAATGACCAGTTAAAAGAATTTAAAGAGAAAAGAAAGGTAGGTAAAGTGGACCTTTACACAGAATTTTCACAACTTTTAACAAGAGATTGTTAGCTTGCTGTGAGGGGAAGCAATAAAGAGTTCATAGCTGCCTCTATATACAGGTACTATTAGATTAAATAGCAAGCATAATGTCAAATATGTCACTATGACATAAAACAGTGTTTGTCCATGCAGATCCGCCTAATTGCAGTTTTCTGTAGTCATTGAGCAAGTCAGCAGGAGTATTGTAGCATACAAGGTACTTCTGGGTTACCATTGCACTGGATTGCATACATGCTTGTTTGTGACTAGACTTTCTTTAAAAAATACTATTTTACTTACCTTACCCAAGAAAAGCAGTAAGACAATTACATGCTCAGGAAACTGTTCACTCCTCATTTGCCATTTTTTTCTGGTTGTAAGGTAGTGACTTTTAATTGTATATCAGTTTAAGAAAGTCATAGCTGGTCTAGGTTGCATATTGGAATGGGGAGGTTGGAGGATAATAATGGAAGAGGAGTCAAATTGCACCCACACTCACATGGACAAATTAGGCTTCATTTTTTCAGATTAGTAATAATTAAGAGCTTATACCAGCACAAACTGAAATACCAGCACTTAGTGGGTTTAATGAGATCAGTTACCTGTCAAGGTGTTCAATGTCACTGGGATTCCAGTCTAGACATACCCCATGCTGAACTTTCCTGATCACACCCCTATCTCTAGCCATAATTTTCTCCTTCAGCTTTGAACTTCCTCTTACCCTTTTAGACTTTTCAGTATTTGTCCATTTACTGCCAGAATTCTTTTCCCCACACTCTGTATTTTCCTTTCCATGAAAGCTGCTTAAATAGAAATGAATATAAAATAATTTATATTATAAATCTAAGCATTTGAAGTGTATCCTCACTAATATGAGTTGTAAACTACTACTTTTAATGTTTGAAGAAACTATTTAGTGTTGTGGGACATACATATCGATATAAAAAACTACTCTTAGCAAAGCCTTTCTCTTGTCATACCCAGCCTGTCAGATGAAATGTAATATTTCTACGTATTCTAGCATGTTATAGATAGGCTGGAATGTTTTTGGGCTTTTATGTTGGGAAAGACTCTCATCTATTGACATATTTGTGACCTACGACCTTTTTATGTTTCATCTTGTTTCCCTGCTCTAAGTTGTACACTGGCATGAAAGGTGACAAGAGGAAAATATCCTAATTTACTGAGTTGGTGAAACACCTGTTCACAATAGATCAGTTACATATGGAAATAGATCTGCAGCAGTTTATTTTTTAGTTTGTCCTGGGAAAGTTTGTGAGGGCATTCATAATAGGAATTTGTACCAGTCATCAAAAGGTCAACTTTTTTCTTTAGGCTTTGGTCATAGCACACTGTGTGTCCCTGAAGGGAAACTTTACAGCTGTCCTTAAGTATTTAATACCTACTTCACTATGTACAGAACCTCAGGTACTATTTGTCCATAGAGATAGAAGGGAGAAAGTCAAAACCTTTTTTTACTTTTTACAAAAAAATGTTTTATGTCAGCAGAGAAAACTAAACGCTACTACTACAGTAGTTTCTCAAAAGTACAAAAAGTACTTGTTTTGATACAAAGCATAGTTTATATGGAAAAAAACTATTTTACTTTAAACCAGAACTAAACACATTTTCCACCTAAATGTCTTTATTCTGTCACATATGCTACTATATTTGTCTTAATTCTCTTCCTTGTTTCAATCTTGTGTCATCTTGATTGGCTTTATTTTCATAAATTTACACTACCGTATATTATTGGCATATTGGTGTGCAACTCATACACAGGCCTAAGAGCACTGTTTCTCATCTAGGGTTCCTCCATAGTTTGTTAGGGGTCCCTTGAGCAATGAGCAATTTGTACCTCCCAGGTTAGTTTAACTGACATCAATGATCTTTTTGGCTATCTGTAAGGGTCGCATTCTTTCTGCTGGCCAGCAATGTAGGAGGCATTCTCCCTACCATCATACTAATGTAATGTGAATTGTTATTATAGTGATTATGGTGGGGGTTCCCTGAAGATTTAAAAGTTCTTTCAAAGAGTTCCCCCTTGGTAAAAAGGTCAGGAACACTGTAAAGACTTTTGGCCAATTTAAGGGCACAGGCAGTGATGGCATGGCTATAGGGATAGCTGATCATGTCCGGGGAGGTGACTGTTGCTTCCCCTCACTTCTTAATCAGCACATGTTATAATAACCATCCTTTTCCATTTCACCAGCACCCTATTGTTGGGAGCAACTGGAAGAAGCCCTGTGTATGTTCTCAGTTGCTGCTAGTGGGACTGAGGGCTCATCTGATAGCCCAATCATCAAAAATTAACACTATAAAAAAAGAGGAGGAGAATGAGTCAAATCATCATCATTACTGGGAATTGAGTAGAGGAAATACATCAGAGGAATGTTTTCCCTAGAAATTCAGGCATTATAGTGAACATTTTGCTTTGTCTTCATGTTTAGCTGTGTTGAAAAGGTGATTTTTTTAGGAGTAAAACAAAGGTTATGGTGGAATATCTTGCACAACATTTACCTGCGCCTACACCCTGTAACTTCAACACAAGGCCTATATTTACAATCACGTCAGATAAGAACTAACTATTAATCATTTGCAGAAAGAACATCCCTAGTGATAGCTAGTGATAGTTGGTAAAAAAAACAATTATTATTCTACTAGTAAGGTCGTAAGGTGGTCGACTCAATGGTATTGAGTTACTAAAAGAGTAGGAAATGTTTTCTTCATCCACTTTGAATCATGTGCTTAGGAATTTAAAAATTACCAGGATTTAGCTTGCACATGATTGGTTGACTAAAAATAATGTTTAAAGTGAATTCAGTCTCACTCACTAAAGATTCACTTTACGAAATAGAAATTAACTCCTTTATTAAATCAATTAACTCAAGTAGTAAATGTTGACATTTGTAAGATTTATTTCATGCTTCAAGACACTGAAACTCTATTAACAAATTCCATAGGTGTAATAAGCTATATCACAGTACTTTTAACTATGGCAAATAAAGCACTTATCTGGTTGGTTATGCATTACTAAATGTTTGAAATTGTTAGGCTATCAACCATACATCCCTGAAACCTTAGCTGATTAATGCTAAAGCACTTTTTTTTATTTCATGCTCTGCTGAAACGTTTCAGGGATACAAGATAGAAAGTCAAAGGTCATTTGCACTTGGTAATAATTATGAAATATACCTTCAGTTCAAATTTCAGTAGTGTGTTTTTTAATACCATAAGGCAGGTGCATTTAAAGCAAGCCATAACCCAAACTTTTCACATTCCATGAATGAGATTAAAAATGTCCATTTTTGTTAGAACATGGTTGTTATATACACTACTTACAAATGGAACACTAAAGAGCTTCTTGTTCTGCTTATATGTAAAAACTTTGCTGCCAATGCTGGATTGTTGAGCTTATTGATCATGGGATTAGTGACCAACCTGACTTATTGTTTACTGCTTAGTTAGTTCTCCTAGTTGACATACAGTAGGCTAGTATTTTGCAGGAAAGGTCATGCTATCATCATCTGACTTTCCTCTTGTATGATTAAGTTTTATTCAAGAACTAATATTGTATCATTAGAAAAACAAGATGTGTGACTCACAGTGTGGTTGTGGTGCTCATTCTTCTATGAAGCCACTGTAATTGGCCTAGTTTTTCATGGATCACGAAATGTCACACTGGTCATCGGTCTGCACCACATCAAACTACACCATTGTAACTCAGGATAAAAGAAAAGTGTGAGCTTTGTAAACCAAATCACTGCCTGGGATAAAATTGATGTTGATACCACAAAAACACAGACTTATTGTTTAAGAATGAGCTCAATCCTATTGTGTTAAATCTTCATATTTCTATTTTTAAATATTATATCATCCCAAGTGCTTGTTTTTGCAGTCTAGACTTCAGCAGTAGGCCTTTGTATTTCTACATTGTTTAATGCTGTTTTTCTTTTTTACAGGTTATGTGGACCAAGATGCCAGCGATTGTGTCTGTTCCATGGGTCCTGGTAATCTTACTGGCACTTGTATGGAAAAGTGTTCAACAGTGTGAAGAAGCAGCTAAAATAACAGAGATGAACCTTGATATTAAATATAATCTTCAATCCTTCAACGCTGATACACAAATACAAAATATTCTTCAGCACAATGGTTACATTTATGTGGGGGCAGTAAACAAGCTCTTTGTACTAAATGAAAATCTCACTAAAGTATCAGAGTACAAAACAGGACCCGTTATGGAGCAATCTGACTGTGGAGGACCATGTGAGGGATGTCTGGACAAGGAACAGCAATCAAATGGTACATGGAAGGACAATGTCAATATGGCTTTACTTTTCGAAGACTTCTATGAGGAGCAATTAATAAGTTGTGGAAGTGTACATCAAGGAACCTGTCAACGGCATGTGATCAACCCTGAGAAACCCTGGGACATAGGAAGCAATGTTCACTGTTTGTTCTCATCACCGTATACAAATCTCACAGATTATTGCCCTGACTGTGTTGTCAGTGACTTGGGAAGTAAGATCCTGGTTACTGAAAAGGATAGGTTTGTCACATTCTATGTAGGCAACACTCTTAGAGGGTCATCTTCCAATTTTCATTCATTGTCAGTCCGGAGACTGAAGGAGACACAAGATGGCTTTGAATTTCATACAGACCATTCATACATGGATATCTTTCCAAAATTTAGAGAGTCATATCCCATCCATTACATTTATACCTTTAAAAGCGACAACTTTATTTACTTTTTAACCGTACAGAAAGAATCTGTGGACTCCCAAGCCTATCACACTAGAATCATCAGGTTCTGTGCTTCAGACTCTGAGCTTCGCTCCTATATTGAAATGCCATTTGAATGTTTCTATACAGAAAGGCGCAGAAAAAGATTGGCTATGGGAGAAAATTTTAATATTTTACAGGCTGCCACTATCAGTAAGGCAGGAGAAACCTTGGCGAAAGAGATTAACTTCAGTTCAGACGAGGACATCTTGTATGCTGTCTTTGCCCAAAGTAAGCCGGACTCTGCCGAATTGACAAACAGATCTGCAGTTTGTGCAGTATCTGTAAAGATGATCAATGAGTTCTTCAACCGTGGTGTAGGAACACACACCAACTGTCTGGAGCATTTTTATGGAAGAGACAGCCACAATTCATGTATTCACAAGGTATGTCCCATACGTTTTACTCATAGTGAGTCCTATATTCCAATAGTACTAACATTGATGATACATATTAATATAATATTCATATATATTACATTTCCACAATGAAACATAGTCTGTGAGGTTAAACAATGTATATATTTAACACCTACAACATAAGAAAATATTTTACTGAAAATATTATTTGATGAATTTATGGGATTATCATCCTTTATGTTACAAAAATCACTTGTCTGAACGATGAACGATGAGTAGGGTACATGAATTGTAGCAGCATTTCATTAAGCAAAATATCAACTGTGCTATATGTTGTGATCCATGAGTTCCAGTACATTTTACTGCTCAGAGTTTACTGAGCAGAATAAAACAATATGTCGACATTTGGGAAAATCCTGTTCGAAATTTTTTCGAAAACAATCTATTTCCTTACCATTGCAAGGTTAAGTATGCACTTTGGTATAAAAATAATATAGCCTCAAGCAAAAATTTTTCAGACTCTTACCTGACTGTGTTCAGAAGAAATTGATATATATCTTACTATGTCCTACTTAATACTGATATGTGCCTGCCTTTATTATCATTTTCACAGCAGTTTTAGTGTTGCAATGAGAAAAACTGCTAACACATTTCATTAGATGAACACTATCCTTTAAGTCCAAAGATTTAAATTTGTATTTCTAAGTGTATACATTGGGCCAGATTTAATAAAGCTCTCCAGGGCTGGAGAGGATACACTTTTATCAGTGAAGCTGGGTGATCCAGCAAACCTGGAATTGATCTAGTCCAGGATTCAAAACAATTGCTAACAAATAGCAAATTCCTTATTAGAAATCCATTCCAGGTTTGCTGTATCATCCAGCTTCACTGTGAAAAGTGTATCCTCTCCAGCCTTGGAGAGCTTTAATAAATCAGGTTCCTTATAAATTAATGTGTATCTTGCAAGGACATTCCACAATTGTCGTGTCACTGTTTTGTAGACCACTTGTCAATTTTTCTCTTGCATGGACTTGATTGATTAGATATCTTTACTTTAACTCCTGGATCTGTATACCTATTGTGGCCAGTATAAGGACGTTTCGCTCCTTGATTTTATATGTATCCTATATTATGGAGTAGCACTACATTCACCTTGATTACATTATGAAGTATGCAACAACGGGTGAGTGGGAACACTCAAACCTCCCCAGTGTACTGGAAAGAAATCACAAATTATGACAAATAATGCTGTTAGCAAATCCATGAAGCCAGGGGCTGACTCAACTTTCATAAAGCCCCACCTAGAAACATTGAACTAAAAAGAAGGTCAAAAAAATCCAGGAGGAGAGCCCAGTCAAATAATCTTTGGACAGCCTTTAAATGTTGAGTGTAACACAGCACTGTGACCTGCATATAAATAAGAGAAAGTAATGACTTGTTATGAATATATATAACTTAGCAATAGGGAAGAGTTTTCCCCTATAATTAGACCTAAGGAACTATTCTTTCTATAAATCCTTCCTCTTTGTAGTCCGGAAGTCATATGTGACTTTTCAGCAACTTTCAACACAGCATTTCATTAAAGGTAGGATCTGTCTATTGAGCCAACTTAGTGCCCCTGATTCATCAATAAAATCCGCGCTCGCTGGAAGCGCGAAAGTACGCGCGGCCATCGATCGCGGATTAACGCGGTCAGGACTCGAGTGTGCGCGCACACTCGCCTCACTGCCAGCCGGATTCCAGCCTTCACAATAGGGAGCGCGAATCTGCCAATTAAGGCGATTAGATTT
>NC_092859.1:94971939-95035156 GCF_032062135.1 Pyxicephalus adspersus
CTCGCCAGTGTAAAGCTGCCGGAGATGCGCGGCTCCGGCCGCGATCTTTTTCAGTTGCTGAATAGCGCGATCGCGTACGATTTCGGATCGCGAATACGAATGCGCGACCGATAATCCGATTCTGCTTGATGAATCAGGGGCAGTGTCTCTCATCAGGAGTACATTTAATTAATGGGGTATTCCAGAGAGTCCAATCTAGTTCATGCTGCTAACATCCTTTTTTTTTTTTGTATACTTTTATTGATTTTGTTCAGACTAAAGTTCATGTTATATATGTGTGAAATGTCATGGTGCAAAGAATAGCCACACTTCTTCCCCTGGAATTTTTCCTCCTATCACCATCTTGGGATGCCATTTAGGCATATCCTAAATGAGGACCATACATATTGGTATATTTATAATTATAAATTGATTAGTTGTGATTAAACTGATTAAATTTATTAAAAAATCTCAAACTAGAAACCCTTTCATCAGTTATGAGAGATCTTGGGAGAAAACCATATGTAAGACAGGTCAGCTAGACAATCATCTCTAATCCATTGTTTGCATTCATAACTGATCATTATTTATAAGTTACAGATGATTGCAACACATGGAATATTACTATATGTGTCTAAAGCAATTAAAAATGTGTAAAGCCACCTTTAGTTTGCCCAGACAGCCTAATCTGCTAGTGTATCTCCAGCATTAGGTTTCTACCTAATTTCTTTTTTTCTAATCGGCAGTCATGATTTTAAATTTTTACTTGGTTGGGGTATCTCACTTAAATACAATATACAGGTTGACAATCGAAAATTCAGCCATTGATAATCTGGTTCTTTCAGTTTTCCAGCATGAATTTTGGATCGCATTTTCAATACAGGGACTGCAGTACACTGTTTTGCCACTAATGTTTTCATGGCACTGTTCTGCAGAAACAGCTGTTAGGTCTGCTTGCTAAACTAAATACATGTTGAGACGTCCCTGCTCCCTGGAACTGTGCCAGATGTCTGCGGTGCTGCGAGAGGAAGGCTGCCTGTGTGTGGAGGTAAGTATAAAAAAAAAAAATCTGGAATTTTCGAAAATCCGGCACACTTTAGCTCCAGAGGTTGCCAGATTTTTGATTGTCAACCTGTAACATATAATAACGTTATATTATTATCGAAAAACAGAATTGTTCATGACATATGAACATACTTACAGTATACCTAGTAGACTAACTATAAAAAAATGATTGCTTCAAGAATCATTCATGCAAAAGTCTCAAATACTGTGAAATATGCTTCATTTTCTGATATGAAGTTGTCTTCCTCTGTGCAGATGTAACATTTGTTGGTTAATCTTGCTTGTTCCAATGTTCTTAAATTTTCCCATTTTAACAAACAGCCAGATTAATACAATCAGACCTACTGAGCAATTGACTCCTAAACATAAAGAGTAAAGGCTGGTTAAATTACACAGAACCAATGTTTTGCTGGACAAATAGCTATGTAAATTATTTTATAATAAAATCCCATAGAAAGCATTAGCAAGCAGCTTGGTGATACATTATGAAGGAGCTTCCCAAACTATTATGCTGTGCAACAATTCTTGAGATGAAGCCTTTTACCTTTCATCATTGGAACCAAGGGTTACAACAGGTTTGGATTATCAGGGAGAAAATTTATCAAGTCAATGACAATCCATGTAACATCAGGAATGTTCTACTTTACTATATCTTCCTCTTGTCATATTGTTCCACAGCTCTACAGAAATATATTTTGATTTTTAGGATTTACCAGTCATTTGATGTGTGCTGGTAATATCAATCATTTATTCAACAGGTGTTTTTTCACTTGAAAACAGACTTTCCAGGAGAACATATTTTATTTCTAGAAGTCAAAAATATGTTCGTATGAACCATAGTACCGTGAATGATGATTGTAATGATAAATAATTAACTGAAATGTAGTTTCAAAGAAGAGATGTCAACATGCAAGCATACTAATATATATTTCTAATGTGCAAAATGTTTTTTTAAAGACTCGTTAAATATATACAAGTTTGAGCTAATGTATACAGATCAGATTAAACTTTCTAAATGTGAGTAAACGCAAACTGTAAAGACTTGTTTACATGGTTGGTTGTGAAGCACTGCAGTACAAGGAAAGCGATGTCTGCACATCCTTAACATAACCACGATTTACCAGTTTTTACTTAGAAACCTTTCAAGCCCTGACAGTTCATCAGCGAGAACAGTGGTCTGAATCAGTAAGACACTAAGGAAAATAGATAATAGTACATGCTAATGTTTGATGATAATGACACTAGACAACAGCTGTGTATTGCCTAAATTTTCTCAAATCTGGACCATGCCAAGGCAAATCTCCTGAAAATACAACTGGAGACCTCTAAAACAGGGGTGTCAAACTCTGGCCTGCAACGTCCTTTTTTTTGGCCACCAAAGGAATCCTAAATATGAATTGCAGCTGACTCTGCTTCTACAATTCCCGGCATCACTCGAGTCTGTAGACCAGCAGCCTCTCTGCCTATGCGTGGCCCCACATTGGACTGTTTTAGAGACGCAAGGAATTGTATTAGTGGTGTTATTTTAGTGAAGAGAGAGTTCCAGCCACTTATAACATTAAGCTCTGCATTGAACTGTTTTCTTGACATAGGGAATTGTAGTAGCGGTGCTTTGTGTAAGTTTTTAATTTTGGCCCACTGTGTATTTGAGTTTGACACCCCTGCTCTAAAAGGACACCAATACCTCCAAAGAGCAGGTTAGATGGACCCAAGGTCCTACATTCCTAAAACAGCC
The DNA here is from genome assembly GCF_032062135.1 of Pyxicephalus adspersus. NCBI lineage: Eukaryota > Metazoa > Chordata > Amphibia > Anura > Pyxicephalidae > Pyxicephalus > Pyxicephalus adspersus. The sequence goes on from NC_092859.1 coordinate 94,974,719, forward strand.
TTTTATGAGCTTTTTACAGATATTTAGGAAAACCCCTACCAAAACCAATTTATGGGGCTTAATGGGAACAATGGACCTTACATTGGTGGAAAGCAGGAGGAATACCCCCTTACAAACAGCTAAAAAAATCATTGGTGTCATGTCACTGGCTCTTTCAAGTGACATTCGTTTTAGAGGTATGCTGGTATTATTAAATGTCAATTAGCCACATCTCTAGAAACTCCTAGCAATTTCTGGAAGAATCCTAGCGTTCCACAGAACCCTGAATGAGAATGGATGCTCTAGACGGATGACCCCAGCTTATACGGCCCTACTATTCTGCTTTACAGACATGATGGAGGCTTTGTTTGCCTGACTGTGCTGTACTACCAGCAGATACCAGCAAAATGACATCAGTGTTCAACCTAGAATTTTGCTGGGTGGGAAGAAATTGTAGGTGGGTGGCAGCCTTTGTATTGTGACCCAACTTTCAGTAACCACCCAAAAACAGCGGGTGGTACGCCCAGCTAAAAGGAGCTGGGAAAACACTGGAGATTATATAGTTGTCTGATGTGCAGGTGATGGCAAGTGGAGGATTGTAAAGGGGGATGGGGAGTTTTAATAGTTTGCATTTGTCCTCTAATATATATTTATTAGAACATAGATATTTGTAGATATTTTTTTCCAACTTTTTCCAATACTTACAGCAGTTACCTTATTGAGAAATGAAAAACATTACCATTGCTAAACACAATCTAAGAAGCATGTGATAGGAAATAATAATTTAGCAATAAATAACCCCCATAACTCAGCTCCCATAGGATTTGTCATTACATCATAAATGCCATTGCTAATATTCTTACTTGTCTTTATTGGCCATGGTATGTAGACCAGGTTATGGTTAAAATGATCACAGATATACAAGGTCACACTAAGGTTATGTCCCAGAACATACAGCACTGAAATTACATCAGGGAAAGCAAATATGTTCCATGTGTTGGAAAGCTGACTAAAATGAGTAAATCAAAATATGGTCAAACCCTCTTGCTTTAAGGATATTATGATTCAATATACTTCATCACGTAAACCTAAAAATGTAATTCTTAGGCACATAGACATAAGTAGTCTTCAAAGCTTTAATCTTAAATCACTTTAAAGCCCTTTGGTTAGCCATTGAAAAGGGATCACTTTTACTAAGCCTAGACATATGAAGCCTATTTCATTGCAGAATTCAATCAATCCAAATGTTTCCAAGATATTGTTGAGGACCTGAAGTCCCTCATCTAGTGAATGTGACTAATGTTTTACTTTACTTTCTAAAGCAAAAACTCCTGTCCAACATCCTAATCCAGACAAATTTAGCCACTTGACCCAGTAGTAAATGTATTATGTCATGTTTTGGTTAAATTTATGTAGTGATAGCTTGGGCAAGTTTTTACAAGTCAAGCATTTACAGATTTATGGAACCTAAAAAGGGTATTATCCAGCCATTATGTTCAAGACACATTTCCCAGCATTCCCAATAAAAATTGACTTTTTTAATGGACTTTTCTACACCAGAGTTCCCCAACCCCCCCCCCCCGGTCCGTCTGACAGGTGGGCCACAGCTTTGGCCGGTGCACCCGCCAGCGCGGTCACTTGTGGGAGGCACACTGGCAGACATTGCAGACTCATTGCAGGCTCAGTGGGCAGGTTCTGGCGTCATGGCGTCACTATGGGGGAAAGCTTTCTTCCCCTTTGAGTGACACACCGCTTCCTTTGCATGCACATTCCGGAGTCTGTGCGTTTAGTGGTCCGCGATTTTCAAAACGTTGAAGACCACTGTTCTACACAATTTCTTCTTAAAACCCTCATACACTTTTTGGCTTTCCAGTCAATGCACATTATAAATATTCATAAAATACATTTTATTTAACATTAAAAACAGAGATATATCTTTCATATTCATAATGTAAGCAGTCAATAGACATATTCAGTCTCAATTTTTGCTCTTGTTTGACAGAATCTGCTTTTTCAGGAATTGTGACATTGGTGTCAAGGTTCAAATGATAATCTCACTTATTTAAAAACATCAAAATCCATTGGCTGTAATCCATTCTGGAGATGATACACTTCCCAATGGAGTCAGATAGGCAGCCTATTTGTGCTGGGTATACTTTTAGAGGATTGCTGGACATATAATAGAAAGTATCCACAGGATCCACACCATCTCTCCTGCTTTACTTTAAAGAAGATAGAACATTTGGACCTGAAACATCACATGGCCACACAATTAGGTAAGTAAAAAAGTCTTCTAGTTTAGAATTGTTTTCAAACAAACATAGGAATTAGGTAGGGGTGGTGGCGGTTATGCCTACAGCATAGGAAGAAAAAGGCTTTGCTTCTTCTATAAATGCCCTGTTGACAATTCGATAAATGCACATAATGTTTTTTGGATGTCACCCAAAAAACATATTACGCAAACAGATGGCATCTTTCCAAAATCAGGATACTAAAATAAAAAAATTTTAAATTATAGCGCAACAATGTATACTTATATATATAAAAAACTTGTTTAAAAAATTTCTATTTAAACTCAACTTTAATAATAAAAATAAGCCTTGAAATGCCACAGGAAAAAATGGCTCGGGAGCTAAACATTTTCATAAAATTATCAGCTAAAAATTTTCAAAGTGAGTGCAGTTTATTTTTAGGACAGCATATAAGCCTGTTTGGAAAACATGGTTCCATTTTTATTTTTGTATTTCAATATTTTTATTGAGATTTTAAAACAAAACAATATCATTAACAAACATTAAAAGAACAATAACAAGAGCCAAAGACAAGAACCAAAGATAAACAGAATATGGTCAGGTGAAACAGCTCATTTTTATTTTTAAATACTGATTAAGATATGCTTTGTTCACTTTTACTTGAAAAATTTTATTAGTGGAGCATTTATTTTCATTTCTAACTAAACCTAAAATAAGACAAGCTTAGTGCATTATTTTATTAGTTCAGCCATATTATAAGTAATAATATTACCTCTTTCGCAACAATTAAATAAAAACTTAGTGTATTCATTCTAAACACTAATATATTGAGTATAAAAGACTCATTGGGCCTGATTTATTAAAGCTTTCCAAGGCTAGAGAAGATACACTTTCATTTGTGAAGCTTGGTGATCTAGCAAACCTGGATTAGATCTGACACAGGATCCAAAACATTTGCTAGCAAATGACATTAAAGAAATTAATTCCAGGTTTGCTGGATCACACAGCTTCAATAATGAAAGTGTATCCTCTCCAGCCTTGCAGAGCTTTAATAAAGTATATATATGTATATATACCCAAATAATTTTATAATTATTTGTATCTGTCATTTGTACAGCAGCATTGAGTAATACGGTATGTTGGTGCTATATAAATACTGTTCAATAATAATAGATTATATATATATATATATATATATATATATATATATATTTATATACTATTTCATGTACAGCGCTGCGTAATATGTTGGCGCTATATGAATCCTGTTTATTATTATTATTATTATTATTATTAATAATAATAATAATAATTAATATTTATATATATATATATATATATATATATATATATAAACTTTATAATAAGAGATAAAATGTTCAGGGTGGTGACATATGTCAAACTCTTGTTATGTTCATAAACACAATATCACCCTAGTAGTGACAAGTTAATAGTGAAATACTTGTCATATTAGAGTGCCCAAATATGCTGTTTGCACGTTGAAAGACACATGCTGATGTACCAGTGGAGGATTTGTTAAGCACATTGTCACCTCACTGTTGAAGTGATTGCAGCTGGAAAAGCTAAGAACCTTGAAACAGCTGTTCTATGACATTTTATGTTTTCTACTAGCAAGCTAGTCAAAGGGCAACAAGCAGGAAATTATTTAACTTTACCCTTTCCTTACTGAAATGTATAATTTACTCCCAGCTGCAGCCAAAACATTTTTTTTTAGGAGAGCAGGGAATAGTGAGAATTTCTGCTGGGTTTAATTGCTGTCTAAAGCTAGGTACACACGTGCAATAATTGTCGTTAGAAATCGAACTACTAACGATTATCGACGATTATTTTGAACAATAGTATTGTGCACAATTCTGTACATGCTGTAACAATACGATCGTTGAAATATAATCCACCAATAATGTACACATGATACGATACCATTGTTTGAACAATGCGGGAAGTGACATGTAAAGGGTAAAGTGTACTGCAGAACCATCCACGATCACTGAACGACCAAACACACAATAGATTGCGAACAATCGTCACCCAATCAGATCCGCCAGTGGCGGTCATTTGTTTCCAGCGCCAGTCCTCGTTCATCGACGCCGTTGTGCACTTTTTTTGTTAATGATTATAGGACGAATGGTCGTTTCCAACGACAATTATTGCACATGTATACGCAGCTTAACACACTTTTAATCACTTTTGGATGACATTTGAATAGATAGACAAATAGATACAAGACAGGAACAAGTGTTTGTTTTTCTGTTGTGGTCTACCATCATGTCCTGTCCCTCTAAACTCATCACCAGAACAGGACATGAGGGAAAATTTCTCCAACAGAGCAATAAACAGCAATAAAAGCCTAAACCAGGATAGACATCTTCTGTTAAAAAAAAAGTTTCAGCCAAAAAGAGTCCTAAAACACAAAAAAAAACACCTATGTACCTTTTGTATGAGTTTATTAAGGAGTTTTGAACCAACCAATGTGTCAGAAAAGTGGTAAAATAAGAGAAAAAGTCCATAAAAGGCCAAAACAAATGCCTTTACAAATTTACATAAACTATACTATGCACCAGATCCATTTAAAAAAAAATAATAATTTGATCAAAATGATCTGAAAATCATAATGACTATTTTTTAATGCTTTATTTTGGCATATAAACCTTTCCCAGCATACAGACTGGTAAAACATACAGTTCAAGTATCCAAGACAAGGGATGCACAGGAATGACAAATATAAAACCATATGTAAGACACTGTATAAGGATTTATTGGGGTTGATTTGAATTGCTGCCCCACTGTTACAACAGAAAGTTAAAGGAAATCCCTCCAAAGTGAGGGCAATTCCCCTCTTAGACAGTCGTCTTTGGATCAAGTATTTACTGTACGTTGGAAGATTCCTCCTTACTTTTTCTGAAAACAACTTCTTGATAGCAATAGAGAAAACATGAGTAAAATACATAATATTATTATTAATTATAATAAACTGTATTTATTTAGCACCAACATATTTAGCAGTGCTGCTAACTAAATAGGGGTTGTGAATGACACACAGGTACAAACAATGACATGGGATGAGGAGAGGACCCTGCCCAGGAGGGCATACAATATAAGAAGTATATTATAAGAGGTTTATGTAATATGAGGTACAGGTAGTCCCGGGGTTAAAAAAAAAAAGAAAAAAACTTTATGGAGCCTGGACATCCATTAACTTCTGGAGTTTGTCTTGGTCATTAAAGAGTTACAAAAGGACGCAGAAAGAGCTCACTCCCCTAAGATCACCCACAACCTCAACTGTGTTTAGCAAAAGATTTCTTCTTCAAGTCATACAACTTGCCCACTCCCCCCCTTCAAGCCTCCATTCTGCACAGGAGTGAGCAGGGAAGCCAGTTTTTATCTAGGAGGTGTCCGTACCTAGGAGGTGTCCGTATGTCGGATGTCCTTAACAAGGAACTACCTGTAAATAATATCATGGGAAAATTCTTTTAAAATGATAGTCTAGTAACAGGGTTTTTTTAAATATGTTATATATTATCTAAAATATAGCAATATTTTATATTAAATATTCCTAATTGTAGTATTTAAAAACAGATCTCTCTCTCTCTTTCTCTCTCTTGATATTTCACATCTGCTGGTCAACAAAGGAAGATTTTATTTAGGAATCAAATTAGGGATATCAGATAATAGATAAAAGTCTTATAAGTGGCATACTACGTGATAAAGAGTATAAGCAGAAGAGGAAAAATAACTCTTGTCCCTGGGGATCATGGACTGAGGGCATAGGTTAAAGAAAAGCTAGGAGACATGTTAACACAGGAATATTAGAGATTTTTTCATTTATTAGATTATCAGATCCTTTTGGCTGCAGTAGAGTATAATTCATGTGGTGCTAGGTAAATGAAAATAGCTATTGTTTGGTATCCTGCAAATGCGAACAAATATTTGTGAAAGATAGCATTATTTATATTTTCATGAAAATATGATTTACGCTTAGAGCTGGTATCATTATGCAGTTTAATGGAAGGATACAATTGCAATGTTCCATCAAAGAAAACCACAATAGGCAATATCTATTCATCATGCTCCAGCTTGTCCAATAAGATAAAATAAACTAAACTAAGACAAATGGCTCCATAGGGACCTTATCAGCTCAGTCCCACACATCATTTGGGCTAGTAATTTTGACTAAATTAAAAGTAATAACACAGCTGCATAACAAAAAGCATTCAAACCAATCAAAGTGATCTGACAACAGTAATATAAAACTTTGTGAAAATAAAGGTATGAGAAGAATTCAAAAGCACTTGAATATCTTTGTAGAAAGAAAACTATTTCAATGGGGGGGGGAGGGGGGGGATAAAAAGAATGTGATGACCTTTAACTACAAAGCAATGTGATAAATAAAAGGTTGCAAATAGTATTTGACACTCAGTTAATAAAGTTTTATTTTAGACTGTAAGAAGTGCAAAATCATACAACCGTGGACACAAGAAGCATGTTACTCATCAAAGGATTGTCAGACCTGATAAAACTGGAAGTTCAGTAGGAGAAAACCTTTGTAATAAAATGCAAATAGATCTTGTTTAAAGTGGAAGCCATTATCATTCAGTGAAAGTCTATGCTAGAATAAAATATTAAATGAAAAACAGTTTTATTGGGAAAAAAAAATAAACTCAGCAAAAAGTCTTGATTCTGTTTTTCTAAGTTAGTGTTAAACAAATTTAATTCTGCAATATTATTGCAAAAATAATGATCTTTCTTAAATCAGATTTGAGTGAAATGGGAATGGGGATCCATTGGACATCTTACCCGTAAATTGAAATTTCAGGGTACTGACCCACTCCCCAGACAAATATAGTCCCTGCTAAATAGGTAAATTAGAGCTCAGTAAGGTATTAAGGGTAGGGGAGATCCACTGCAGGCTCTGCAAGTGATTGGATTGAAAAACATATCTATGAGGCCCTGTGACTTGTTCATACGCGAATAATTTCACTTGTAGTAATTATCCAAATCACTTGAACATTTCGTGACTGTGGATCAGCCCATTTTACTTATCACAGCAGACATCTGATGCAAGTCTGAATGGTCTATATTCAATATCAGAAAATTTACCATCGGTTTAATAGTAAAGAATAAAATGATAACCCTATATTATTGCAGCAGCAACTGGTATTTTCTTACATTGATCAAGAATAAAACTGGATCCATGTTCACTAATACAAGGAAGTTACAATTATTTTCAGAAATTCCACAAATGTGCAGCACTTTGTGATTAAGACACCACTGAACAATACAGATTAATACAAAAGGAAACCAAATGTCCTAAAAGAAGGGAGTAATCTATGAGATAGACAGTCCTGTCAGAGCGCTAGAATCGTAATGTGATCTATTCTGCTTTAAGTAAGATAAATGTTGCAGACTTTTATTAGATTAGTGGCTGATTCAGCATCTATTATTTTAACCTGCTCAAAATTACCCTGTAATTCATTGTGGGTTCCATATTAAATCCGACAATCAATTACCTAAAACCTGTAACTTGATGTGATGCAGAGTATATGACTGCACTACTTCGAGTAAGGCAAAGTAAGCAACACTTCAGTTTAACACAACCTATTTTTCCTTAGACTGACATACAAATTGATACACTATACATCATTGTGGTAATCAAAACTCAGTAGAAAGAATAAAATGGGTGAGGGGACAGCAGGAAATCATGTATTACCAGGTAGTTTGTTGCCAGGCCTGTGTGTAATGACTAATACGGTAGAAAGTAAAGAAGACTGCTTTTTTTGTAGTTTACTCAAAACATTCACCTAAGCGTTCTAGGCTAGACCTAAATCCCAACTAATCTATGTACAAACAGATGACAATATCTGAAATATTAGATATATAGCCATACCAATGTTAAGATTCAAATTGGATGATATTATGACTCATATTATGGTCTCTTTTTCATTGCGTTTTGCCCTTTGGCTTCTTCAGGCCATTTACAGAGACTTATACTGGTTAACCAAATGTGAATCCCTAAAAAAGCCAAATGGCGAAACGCGGGAGACCGTAATATGAGTCATATTATCATCCAATCTGAATGTTAAGATTGGTATGGCTATATATCTAATATATCAGATACAGGTAGTCCCCAGGTTAAGGACATCTGACATACGGATATCTCCTAGATACGAATGGGGCTTACCTGGTTTTTCTTTGATTTCTTTGACAGTAACTGACACCATGCTGCCTAATAATATGTTAAGGCAAACCTCTGTCCTAATTGCATCCAATAAAATAATGTAACTGTTCCGACTTACATACAAATTCAACCTAAGTACAAACCTACAGTCCATATCTCATATGTAACCCGGGGGTCTACTTCTGTACTGTGATATGTTTGTACATAGATTAGTTGGGCTTTGTCTAGCCTAAAAAATGCTTTGTGTAAACTTTTGAGTAAACTACTTTATTGTTGCCAAAAAAAGACATATTTCTTCTACTCTCTACCTTTAATAGTCAAAACTCAGTAGAAGGTAAACCATGGTTCTCTGCTATTGCCTTTTTAAATTGAATTTGCCCATTCACTGACCCATGGACAGAAAATGACTATAGGAATGCCGCATTTTTATACTCATTGTTTGCACACGATTGCTCCCTCATTTCAATTGACCTGTTTATAGGTTGCTCAGGCAGCATCCATGAACTGTGTGCAGTGCAGGGTTTAAGCTTCCCACTTCCTTGGTACCGTAACTGTTTATTGTCTTCCTTACCGCAGGTAAATAGGATCACATTAAAGAGATCAGAAATTAATGCAACATACGGTAACTCATGCAAAGGTTGGGTGAAAAAGGTGAATATAGCCAGTTTCAGTGTTATTATTAAATATAAATATTTTTCATTCAAATTTATTTACTTGCAATGTGCCTCTGAACTTCACTCGGGAGTATTGAATTTCCTAGGCTAGCCCTCTTCCTCCTTTCATGCCATGGCCCTCTCTTCTTCTGGGATTATCTATTTATTCTCTTGAGCTGACCAAAATACTCAGCCCTTCCCCTCACCTCCCTACGTATTCTTTTATGTTCCCGTTGGTGGTCCAGAAAGGGGAGGGGGGGTTAAGCAAAAGAAAATACCAGACCAATAGCAGATTTCGCCTGTGTATTCTTTTATGCACTGTTGACTGCACATAAGTTATTCCTGTGATACTTCAGATACTGACCAGAAACAGGGACCAAATACAGTCCTGCTCATGGGTTGGTTTTCATGTTTAAAAAGGATATGTAAATATTTTCAGGTATTTTTATAATTTGCAGTTTGTCAAAGTCACTTTTATTGTATATAAATGAACTGTAACGTTAATAAATATTTCAGACTTACGTTCCATCTTGTACCGTTGTATCGTGTTTTCTCCCCAACTTACTCTGTTTTCAGTGCACAAACCTACAAAGCTCAATAGAACCTGGATCAGTTCCTAGCTTGTGGATGGCCCATGTTGGGCATTACCACAGTTTTGTGTTCTAAGGAAGGTATGTACACTATTCCCCAAACCTTCCCACCAGCCATAATCTGGCTGCATTGCTTAGAAAAGTGCCAAGATCTATTGATGATGAAAACAAAAGGATTTAATTCAAAATGTAATTAGCATATTGATAATAGGAATAAGTAGGAACCAGGGAAGTCATAATATAAGCAACTTAAACATTAGCTTTAGTAATCTGTTCTATCAGCTATTTCATATGTACTCCTTCTGTCTACAAAATGCAGTCTAGGCAGACTAAAATGCTTCGCTGCATTGTTATTGGAATGCAAATTTTTAGTTTTGTCAAAAGTCAGCATCTTCAAACGTAACTGCTCCTCCTAGTCACTGATATACTCAATGAGCAGAAACATAAGGCTGTCACACAATAGGACTGAGGTGCCCGAAGTGTAGGCTGATGCTTGCAACCTTACTTAACCTTTTCTAAGAGACAAGATAGCAACTTTAAGTGAGACAATAACTGTCCATTGGCCCAAGCAGAATTTTCTTTATACATTAGCAGAAGGAAAGGTTTGCTTGACGTTTAAATGATATGTTAACAGTTTATGCCAGTGGTCACCTACAGCAAACCAATGGTCTTTCCTCTATGTGCAGGATCGGTGCTATACGATCGTTCATATATATCGTGCAGGATCGTTCGTCGTTCGTTTTCCGACGATAATAATTGGAAGTGTGTGCGTAGCTTAAGTCTTGCATCAATTATTTAAAGTTGTTACATCTGGCAGCTTGGTGCCAGAGCTAAATGGGAATTTGATGTCCCCTCTTCCGATCAGATTAGCTACTGGCCCTACATTAATTTGACCCTTTAAATCCTAAGAGCAGTTCGTACACACCATTGCTGCCCCTTAGAGCTGGTATACAGTAAACTAAGGGCATTGAAATCGTAATGTTATCCATTTTGATTTTAGTAAGATAAATGTTGCAGACTCTTTATCTAATTAAATACAGCATTTAGCTGAATCAGCAGCTGTGGGTTTGTTTTAACCTGTGCCCTTCCTATAAACTGTAAATGTGATTCATCACTACCAAGTTACAAAATAGAGACCCGCACCAACACAATGGCTGACCTTCAGTGCCAGTCCCACAATAATGCTGGATTGTTTGGCCCTTATCTTCAGGATGCCAAGCAAAAAGATAATAGCAGTGACAGCAATGACCATCACGTTCATGTCTACTGATCTGATTTTAGCTGTGAATAAACCCTAAATGTTAATAAAGGTTCATTCTAAGTGCAATAATAGGTGCCAGGAACAAAGGAAATCAAGATTCTGTGTCCCAACTCCATCTGCAAGACACAGGGGGGACATCATGGGTCTATTTAAACATCTGATATCATCAAATAGCAGATGTGTCAGCACTATTACATACTGGAACAATATACAGACATCAAAAGTCAAGGGTTGTCGCTAGAAATGATTTTTCCAGTGACAGATAAATGAACAAGTGCTATACACATAGTGCCATTCTGTTTAATAGAGGTGGGGGCAGGAGGTCAGTTGCACCCTAAGGTTGGTGTTTTGGTATAGAGGTCAATAGTAATTCTTTGATCCTGTTAAAGCACTTGTCTAGTACTGGTGGGAATATGTATTTAGGTAAGTGTGACAAAAGGAAATAAAATAGGAAAGAGGGAAGTCAAGAAAGGAGGACTACAGTTTGGTCAATTGTTAAGAATCTTAAAATCCATCTAATGAATCTTTACCAAGTGTCTATACTAAAAAGAAAACAAATTGTAAATGTTGCCCATAAGTGATGCACTTTACTTGCCTCATTCACTGATCCATACATGTTTGGAAGCTATACTTACCGGCCAGGACCAATGTTAAATTCTACACTTAAATGGCCACATATGACATTGCAATTATTTAAGCTGTGCTAGTATACACAGACACCAATAAAGCTTTAAAAAAACACTCTTTAACCCATGAAAATGCCCACAAAAACCAGTGAATGCTCATAAATACCCAGCTGAAAAGGGTAGGCTTTTATGGGCATTGGTGGCCACTGTTTAGGCATTTATGAGCTCTTTTTTGTTGTGTTTTTTATTTAAACAGTTAAAAACACATACAAATGTTGTATGGGAGATTTTAAGTGTTTTATAATACCATCAGTCTAAAAAAAAGACAATTAGATTTGTATCTACTCTGTAAAGTGTTACCCCCATTACTCATATTTGCCTAAATCCTGTTTTAATTAAGTATATGTGTGACTCATGGCAGTGACATTTCAAGGTATCAATGATTAACTCATTCCAAGCATAAATGAATTTTACAATTAGCTCCATGGTTATAGGATGAACTAATTACTGTATTATATTTTCAAATCAATAGTGTTTGGTTCCATCGTGCTAATTACATTTGTATCTACACAAACACAGCATTCAATAGAAAAGCTAGATCTATCAACTGACTAAGCATAAAAAGCACATAATTGATTTTTGATAATTTCATACAACAATTAGCCACCCTAATAAGGTCCAATTGTACTTTTGTAAAGGAATCATCTAACCAGCAAGCTTTGCTTTGTTCCAGCTTTGATGATTTAGCACAGTTTTCATCAGTCTAGACTTATCTGTCATACTGTTTGCACATTTGCAATTTTTGATACGCATTCTGCATTTAAATACCTCCCATTTATTTCTGCAGTAATAATGTTATACTTTATGTGCACTGACAAAAGGTACAATGGTAGTAAAACATAAGACGGTAATTTTGTAATTCAAATCAAAGTTATTTTATTTATCAGATTTATTCCTGAAACTTACCAGTAGAGTTGATGTGGATATTAGAAGGCTGGTCTCATTTCCTAAACATTTGTTAAAATTACATGATATTTTTTTCTGTCTGACACAAAAGGACCATAATAGCATATTTTCAGTTAGCTGTGATTTAGTGTTTTTTGTGACTAAGTGCCAAAGGGGGCACTTCTGCACTACTTGACAACCAGCATCCAATATAAGTGCTCCCCAATGCAATGGGGGTGGCTACTACTGATTTCTGATTGACAGGGTCACCCCTACTGTATAAGCCTGCACTGTAGAAAAAAAATAAAAAATAAAGTTTAAAAGTTATATGGTATGTAAATGTCGATCACCATCCCTTCTCCCCTACACCCTACCACTCCTGCACCGAATAATGTTTGATCAACAGGTCAAATATGATCAAAAGTAGCCTAATTTTCAACAAATTTTTGCTAGATTTAGGTTTTTATTGATCTGCACATCTATGAAAAATGTCAACTAGCGTATGGTGGCCCTAACAGGAGCAGACTGTAATGCATCAGTTACTAAAAAGCTGTTGGTTGCTGATCACTTAGAAGAGTGATCTCCGCATCTTATCACTTATTACCAGTTTCAGGAATTTCCACATTGAAGCTAGAAATAAAACAGTCCTTTAGGAAACATTAGACTGACCACTAAACTAAAGCACAAATACAAAAGGATTATATAACACTGACAAAGAAAATGGCAAGGTAAAATATAAATTGCAGACTTTTTTATATTGATGTTCATCCTCATGGGAATGTCTACGTTCCTTGTGTATCATCTTTCTGAAATGAAAGAAATCATCAATATTAACCACATTACCAATTAATAGATTCCTATTGAATTTTCTGGGCAGTTAACATGCTCACAGAGAAGCAGACTAAAGTACAATACACTGCCTTAGAATTTGAATGAGCTTTGTAGACTATATTAGTGGTGAGTCTATGAGGAATCAAATAAGGACATTAGTGGAGATTATATGAGACGTGCCTGCAAAATGATATTAAACACCTGAAAATAGAATGAACTGTTTTGCAGTGGAAATAGTGCAGACATTAACTTATTTTTAGACACGGAAATAACTGCAGAGTACTTGATTAGGTAAAGTAGAAGGTGCTGCTAGAATGAATCATCACATTGCAAAAATATACTTATTTTAATATTTATGACACCCACATCCACAGCTTTTCGTATGACTTGTAGTAGACTTTTCATTAAAACTCTATATACAGATCTAGAAAATTCCCCGTTCCCTTAGGAATAAAAATGATACCAGTTAGACCTAGATACGGTTTTAAATAAAACAGAATAAACTAGGTCAAACAACTTATATTATTTGTGGCATAAGCTGTCAATACCAGTAAGACCAGGCTGTCTGTTTTATTGCGTCATGTCTGGAACATTTTGTATATACTTGTTGATAAAGCCAGCATCATCTGATGGGATGACAACTCTCTTCTTTCTGCCGTGAAATCACTGCCACGTTGTCAGCTTCTATTGTAGCTGCTTAGATGCTGGCCCTATTAATTAAAAGCCACATCTAGCTTAAGTCACAGCACTTTAGATTGACAGCACATTGTTCTATTCAATGTGTAAAATAAAAGGCCTGCTTTGCACCTTGTACCCCTATGCAGCACTGTCTACCAGGACACAAAAGTAATCCAGCTTTCCAGCTGCATTTACCATAGAAAACATTTTTTTAAAGACATTTAACATGCCAAACTCCTTGATAAGAATTTATTACTCTAAAGCAGTGGTCTCCAACCTTTTTGGTTCCGTGGACCTCTAAAATCACCGGCTCCTGAACGCACATGGGCAGGAAGCCATGGTGTCAATCAAAGGGGAGAAACTGCCCCCATAGTGACCTCATTGTGACATAGCCGAGCCCACTCTACCATCGCATATCTAAGCCTGCGATGGGAGAGTGGGCGGGTTATGTCCAGGGACACAGCTCGCCCACTTTCCTAAGCCTGGAACTTGTACAGGGACATACTCCACGGCTCTGGCCGGTGCATCCCCCCAGTGGGGTCCTTCTTCTGAGCCCACTCGGGGGTGCACCGCCAGAGCCGCGGACCCCCAAAATTTTCTGTCTACCGCTGGTATAAAGGGTGAAAACTAGGGTGTTCAGATGGATGTTAAAATGTATCCATACTTAAGTTCATACCTAATATGTAAAGGCCTACTATACCAAATCATTAGACAAACAAAAAACATAGGAAGACAGTCTTTGGATAGCAGATACACTGGCTGTTTTGTCTATTGGGAAAGTTGTTTTCAACGAGACAGACTCTATCAGTTAGACATGAAATAAAAAGAAGTGTTGTTTTTAGGCTTAACATGCAGGAAACAGAACCTCTTTGTGTAATGAGCATGTGTACTGGCCCCATTAGGGTTATATATGTGTTCCAATTTCAAATTGAGTTAAAACATCTCTATTGTCTGTAGGGAAAAAACTTGAGACTTACCTGTCCACCACTAGTGTGTTGATGCTTGCTTAGTTAAAGAATAGTTTTTAGCATCCTACACAAGACACAATCAACTGATGCAGTGTTTCAGCATGGAAGATTTTGTTTTTTTGTCTTTATTGCTGTCTTTTCCTTCCTGTATTATAGAGACAATCACTTCCCCTAATCTTTGTTCTGGTATCAGGACAGAGACAGAAAGTGATATATATATATATATTTACAAAACCTGACTGAAATTTTAGCTCACCGTCACAAATAAACAATAAACTGCCTGGAACTGGGATTTAATTGGGGTGGATTGTGTAAAAGTCAAATCTGATGCTGTATTACATCACTGCTATATACATATATCATTCAGGGTAAGACCCCCTTA
The DNA here is from genome assembly GCF_032062135.1 of Pyxicephalus adspersus. Classification (NCBI taxonomy): domain Eukaryota; kingdom Metazoa; phylum Chordata; class Amphibia; order Anura; family Pyxicephalidae; genus Pyxicephalus; species Pyxicephalus adspersus. The sequence continues at coordinate 94,990,080 of NC_092859.1, forward strand.
AGTAATGTTCATAACAGTTCTTTGTTTTATTCTAACCTCTCCTTATACATGTTTGACATTTTGACACTATTTTGTCATATTAGGCTATACATAAGTGCATCTCTAAGATTCAAATCATGTTGCATCTTGATTGTTAACTTTAAATGTTACATTTCCAGACATATCTGCGGAATGCCTCCCAGTGCTCTTCTCCAATTGATGAATACCGTGTAGAAGTTTCAACCCCACTAAAACGTCTTGACTTGTTTATGGGTCAGTTTAATAATGTGTTGCTGACATCCATCTCAGTCTTCACTCAAGGGAGCCTCACCATAGCCAATCTGGGCACATCTGGAGGGCGCTTCATGCAGGTAAGCTGGCCATGTATTTTATTCTGTAATTAAAAATAAAAAGCTGATCTGTGGAATTGTATAAATGGCACAAATCATAGCCTTCTAATACAGACCATATACACACGATGCATACAGGAAAACGGTTTTTATTCCTATCGCTGTAACAGTTATATTCAGGCAGGTATGACCTGTTTTTATACTCACCAATATTTAGCCCCCAACACTGAAAACTCTTCACATCTGTACTGTACATCATTAAATTCCTACATTTTTAAATTTAGTAAGCATATTTATGCATGCTGATACAATACAACCACTATGCATAATGTTTTGCCTTTTAACATGTTTCCTAGTTTAGCATTGTTTTACAAATGGCTTCCTATAGCATTATATGGTTGAAATAAAAAAATGATAGCAATGTAATAAATGTAACAAAGCTATGAATAATATCATCACTGCTCTATAAAACCATTGCCAATCAGACCTCAGAAAGGGCAGAAACAAGACCTGACTATCCATAATAATATTTGCTTTCAACTTGCTAGGAATGATTTGCTACAAACATAGAAAAGGTTTATTTTGCAAAGTAAACATTCACTTAGGTTAGTGACTAAGGTAGAGCCAGGTTCACACAGATCCTCTAGTCATGTACATGTCAAATTCTGGGTTTTCTTATTATATCTTTTGCAAATATTGTGAACATGGCTTATTATACTTTATTTACTAACCCAAGTAAATAGGCCGGGTCTCAGAACTTCGGCCATCTTGATTGACCAGGCCAAGATGGTGTAACTCATGTGCACGCGCTTAGGCATTTACTCATTTGGCCTTATTTATTAAAGCCCTCCAAGGCTGGAGAAGATACACTTTCCTCAGTGAAGCTGGGTGATCCAGCAAACCTGGATTGGATTTCTAAAAGTTATTTGCTGTTTGTTAGCAAATGTTTTTAATCCTGGACCAGATCCCTTCAAGTTTGCTGGATCCGCAACCAGGGGGGATGCCAGGATGCTGGGTGTTCCAAAATGCGCATGTCATTGCAATTCAGGGTTATAAATAGGCCCATAAAATTTCATGTTTCACAGGTCCCTAATGGTAGCACTCCAATCCTTAGTCATAAACAAAAATGTCCAAATATATAAGCTTTTATTAAAATTTAACTGGGAGCAGGTGCTTTAACTTGTATACATTGAACACATACACAATTGTCCAGAGGCAGTATGGATTGTATTGTGGACAGGACAATAGACTGACATTTTCTTAATATTGTTTTTGTTGATTGTGACAGATGTTTTTGGTGAAAATACTTGAACTAGTAATTGCAATATGTTTTGACTGATGAAGTGTTAAGCAGAGCCTGTGTGCTGCCTGTTTGCCTCATTACATGATTAGGCAGTGTGAATATGACAAAACACATGGGTAATATAGGTATTGCGGCAGCTGCCAAAGAAGTCAGGAAAATAGCAAGATTTGTACTTCCTTCCTATGCTAAAACGTGGAGAAAAGTTTTCCACACTCACTTTTTTTATTTTACGTGAAACTTTGCAGCTGTTTCAGTGTCTTTCATTGTTTGTGCCCAGTCTGAGTCTGGGAAATACAGATGTACAGCTGTTAGTCGCATAGTCAATCAGATATTTCACAATGGAGAACTTTGCTGCAAAATGTAGAACTGTAAGAGTTATGCCACTTAACACACTGCCATGACTGAATGTAATTAGATATTTCAGGGCAAGTGTGAACGGAATGTTGGTATTTATTTCATGATAAACTTGTTAAAATTGTGGTTTGGGTCAATTATATTGTGTTCATTATGTGTGAGAATCAGAGCATGAAGCCCAAATATCATAAACAGAATGACATCTTTCTTTCACACAGTGAACTCTGCATGGACATTGAAACACTGATCTAACAACCATAAAGGTGTATTACATATTTATTAAAATATTTACCATTTCTTTTTTACATTTTTAACTCTATTATATGTAATACCACTTTTGTGCCCAATTTTCTTTGGAAGGGTTTGGGGATTATTTTGAAGAGCTGACCCTTATGTTTAGGGATATTCCTGAGTTGATTAGCCCATTTAGGGTTAATGCTATAATAATACCTGCCAATATTCACCATCAACATTAAGTTGGTATTTTTCATACAACTGATCCAAATGACTGTGGTCTTCCTTAAAAAAAAAAAATTTAAAACGGCTTTAAAGAGGATTTTTGTACATGAAGGGGGTTTATGTATATCTAACCTAACCTACTCAGTTGTCAACCCATGATCTAAAAACCGGAACAGACCCTGGGGAAACCAAACTACACACTAAAATAATCTACTGGAAGCCCTAAAGATGGCCATACATTCTTTTTTCTTTTTTTAATGATAAGAATAAATAAGATTTTTTTAATGATGAGAATAAATTCTATAAAAAAACTTTAAATTTAAATTTTTTTTTAAGAAAACTAGGGTGTTTTCAATCAAGATTTGATCCAGATATCAACTAAACATTAATCAGAGATACCTTTTTTCATTGGTTGATCAGTTGCCACCCCCAGCTTAAGTACTATACTAATTTGGGCTGGAGCATTTACTAACAACTACCAACCTATGGCAATTGTCCCCCAAGCCTACTGTAACAACCTGGTTCTGTTGTTTGTTATAGTTAACACCGGGGAGCGTTACCATTGGCTGGTGGTTGGTAAGTAATTTTTCAGGCTGAATTAGGGTAAAATGTTGTTTGTTCAGTTTATTAAGTACACATTGGTAATACTGGTAAATGATTGACACCAGGGATATCAGGATCAATGTTGATTGTTTATGTGGTCATACGCCCATTGATTTGTGTATGAGAGGCTTGAGACTCCTTCATTGTTCAACACATTTTCTTTGTTAATAAATAAATAGAAAAAAGTTTAGGTAAAAATTTTAGAGGCGTCAAAGTTTACCATACCCAGGTAAATTATATTAAAAATGTTAATTCCAATATAATTGTTTGAATAGTTTGGTACATACCCAATACTAAATAAAGTCAATATTCTTAAAGAATCTTTGTGTTTGGCTTTCAGGTTGTGGTTTCTCGTTCAGCTCAAACTCACCCTCATGTCAATATTGCCCTTGATACACATCCCGTGTCTTCTGCAGTAGTAATCAATGAAACATCCAAGCAGAATGGATATGTCCTAGTTAGTACAGGAAAGAAGGTAAGACTCACTGTACATAATCTTGTTCTTAGAATTATATCATCCTGCACAGCGTTACATACTGAATAGTATTTAAATGATAATTGAAATTACCTTCATTTATTTGTGGATGAAATAAAATGTATTATGATTGATCACTGCCAATCTGCACCAAATGATGTATTCAAGGCAAATGTTTTTAATATTGTTATATTTAATTCTTATTTATATGTTTGCATTATACATTGTAGGTCATGATGAAATGCTGCCCCTTAATTATGAATGTAGAATAAATGTTTCTGTGATATCAGTAATATAGAGAAGTCAACATTAATCTAGCTACACCGAAAATATTATAGATTATAAGTGATGTCACCAAAACTATAACAAAGATACCACTGCAAACTGACTTAACCCATTGATGAATTGAAATATATTTGTTCGACTTCTATTTTGCAGTTTTTATAAGTAAAAGTTCATACATTTTTACTCTAGCCAAGCAAACTGTTAAAATTTTTCTGTCAGTGTTTGGCAGTTTACTACAAACTAACACTGTAGTTTGTATTGCTATATTTTGTTTTTTCTTAGGTTCCCAAAAAAATAATATATGCATCTAATATGTATATTACAATGATCTTACATTTACTTGTTTTAAATAGATTTTGTGAAAATGTGCTAGAAATAAAACACTTAGGTTAAATTCACAATGCCAGTGAGGTTGTGGTGCATTTACCTTTTCTGTATGCCAGGAACTGCTGCATGAGGAAGCGTCTCCATGCGGCAGCTCCATAGGGAATGAATAGGGGCCGGTTGTCATACGTGCAGACGCTGGTTATTTTTTAACCAGTGCTAACGTGTGAGTGCTGGAGCAGCTGGCGGGTGCTTAAAGGATTTATCAGGGAGTTGTGTAACCATATAAAAACCATTTATCACATAGGATAGCTATAGACATTGTGGTTGGAAGATCAACACTAAAGGACCTACAGAATGCAAAATCTTTTCATAGAAGTGGAGAAACCCTTGACACTGGCCTAATAACCACCTGCAAAAATCCATTCAGCCGATTGATTTCCCCCAAACCCCCTAGAATAATTCATCAGAGAGCGTCTAGAGAAATGATGCTGCATGTTTATGGATAGAGGTGGATGAATTTTCTGATGTCTGTGGCCAGCCATAAATTCAAGTGGTATGTTGCCGCTAACATCTTGATTCTGTAGCAGGTACAAAAATAAAACAAGTTTCTAAGGTGTTTCTATGAACAACACAACTATTCATATTAAAAAAAATAATAATTTGATTCAATTAAATTCAAAGGGAATGCAATTTACATGAGAACCTCTAGTAATAACTTCTACCAAAATCTGTAAAACAAGTAAAAGGAATAGTTTCAATAATCATCCTGGGACATATGTAAATAGGGACAGAGAGTACTATAAAGTTCAAGTAAAGTTTTAAGTAAAGTTTATAGAGTAGGAGTGTATGTAATACCTGTTCTTTTGCTTATGTTCCTGCAGTTAATGAAAGTCCCATTGGTAGGCCTTGGCTGTGAACATTACAAATCTTGCAGCCATTGCATCTCAACTCCTTCATATATGAACTGTGGCTGGTGCAAGGACCGTTGTTCAAGAAAAAACGACTGCTTGAATGATGAGTGGTCTCAGAAAACCTGCTCTCCAGTTGTGTCTGAGGTAGTTTAAATATTACATGAAATATAACACATTGATGGGCCTTGGTCTTCTGTATTTCTTCTTTGATTTTTTTTCAAAAACAGCAGGCAAAAGTGGTGTGAATACCCTGCTGAATATGCAACGGTATATTAAAAAATGGCATATTATATAGGAAAGTGGGAAACAGGTAAAGTCAGGGAATCACTAGGATTTGTTAAACATTTTGAAATAATGAAACAAATAAAGTAATAACAGTTATATGGTTAGGTTGGAAAACGCATGACCATTTAGTTTAAAATAAAGAAACAAATTTTTGAGTAAGTGTGCCAATTGATCTCTTTATTAACTCACCAAAATGGGGGTAACAGCGTTTGTGTACATTAGGCCCCCATATCTTTTTACCCCTAATATCACCATAATGCCTCCTCCACATGTTGCTGTAAGCATGGCAGCAGCTCTTGCTATAGAGATACCTGTCCTGAAAGGGACAGGAGACAGCTGAGATAGTGCAGCTATAGCTATTTAATAATTCGGCAAGCTTGTTCAAGTAAACTGCTTGTATTAATATAAAGAACCAAAAAAAAGTTTGCTGAGAGAACAATGATATGAACTCCACCGAGGATAAATAATTTGAATCCTGAAAACAAATAAAAACATGAAGTACACAGCATTCTCCTGACATGCCCGCTCTGTAACCTTTATAGCAGTGAATTCATGCAAAAGCCAGTATGTATCTTGCGTGTTGTTTTTGTTATGAATCACAGCTAGATTTGTAAGGAAAGCTGTCAGGAGTTTAACAGACTTTTATTAGTAAGGGTGTGGATCCAATGAAAAAGCAGAATATAGTGTACAAATCCAAAAGTGTTCCTATTTTTTATTTATCAATGGATGCATTATTCATAGTATATGTATAATATATATATGTATTAACTTTCCTTGTTTTAGAAGAAAAATCACATGCAGTGTATGGCTTGGTACTGAAACAATTTTGTGTGGTAACTTTCACCAGCACATTATTCTGTCAGCATTTTATAGCAGGTGAACAGAATTGGTTTATCAATAATAGCAAGGCATAAGATTCCAATGCAATACATACAGAGAAGTAAGATAAAGTGTAGACATATAGGTACTTTTGCTGTCAGTACTTCCTGTATTTGGAGACTGTACAAGCTGACATTGTGCAAGTGCCGGGCTCTCAAACAAAGCTATCACCATTGATGAACTATGCTTTGGTTACTCGCTTGCTATGAATTGTCCTATATTGCGGGAGTATGGCGTGTTGTACCCTCTAAGTTTTGGGGAAACCAATAATATTTTTGTTGTCATATATTTTAGATGATGATACCAAGTAAAGAATATTTTTTTTTTTATGAAACCACCTCTACAAGGTGCTAACGTTTGATTTACCTAAAGAAAACCTAACATAAGTAGTTGATGTATAACAAATCTATTTTATTTGCGCTTATACGCAAAGCCTGTAGTTCTTTAAGTATATTGTTATATTGATGAAGTATAAATGCTTCAAAACATAATGTTGAAATTGATCATATAGTTCCGTGTAGCATGAATATCATACACATGTCGTGTAGTGACTTTTATTGAATCAACTTTTTTTAAAATCATTTACCCAGATTTGTATTTTTCCCACCATTGTTGTAATTTTAACACAATTTACAATATAGAAAAAAATGCTTCCTTTGATAATTGTCAGTGCACAGCTTGGCGTATTTCTCTATTCCTATTACAGAAAGAATAGGGGGTAAACAAAGGTTTGAGGGAAGCATGCCAGTGTATGTCGTGTGCACAGAAATCAGAACAGGTTTTTTTTTTTTGTTTGTCCTGTACATAGAGCATTTAGAACTTCCTTCAATGCAATTCATTGTTCCCCAATGCCTTTTCAGGTTACAGCCATGTGTGAACTGACTAGACCTACTGCAAATAATACATTTGAAGACAAAGACATTATTTTTATGCTACTGTATGCTCTTTTTATGTAATAAAAATTGTTATACCATATCTCAAAAGAATTAAGATGATTCGTAACTAATTTTAGTAGTTATGAAGTCTTTTGTCTTTATTGACAATTGTTTTCAGGTCCTATCTAGTTTCAGTAGCTTGTTTATGCTAAACTCCATGAAGACATCTTAAAGTGCAACTAAATTCCTAAAAAAAGTCACCAGGAGGCAGAGGTTTTTGTCAGAGACATTCAAAAGATTACCAATACCAACAAAAAATGTAGTTCCACCTAATTCACAGTAAATACATGTTTTGTTCTCAGCGTATTGTCCTCAAAACTTATTAAACAGGAAGTGAACTTTGGTTTCTATGTCCAAGGAACATGTGCAGAGACCGAAGGACTAGTCACCAGTAATGCTTATGGTTTCCCTGCAGTAGATCATTTCCCCAATACTGACTTACCATGCCTTGTTCTGTGTAGTGCTTCTGTGTGTGGACTGCCATTCCGGTATAACCAGGGCTTTGCTTCCTTATATCAGAGACTCCAGCCAGGGAAAAAAGTTATCAGACTCAGATTCTGTGAAAACAAAATAGGATAATGCCCACTTTACTGTATAATGCTATCAATCATTATATGTTATAAACCTCCTTAAACGTTAAAGACATACACCGTAGAAGGACATGTTAGCAGAAGGATGTAGGCAAATGGCACACCCTTGTACTCCAACTTTAATTAGGCCATGAAGAATTAATACACAAATTTTGTTTGGTTGGAGGGATAAAGTTTTTTGTTTGTTTTTTTTTCACATAGTAACTGGATTTAAGACCTGTTTAGAATGCCACATAGGAGCCTTTAGATTGACTTTAATTTTTAACCAAACGTTATTATTAATTTTTTTTCAGATCATTCCAACATCTGCCCCATTTGATGGTGGTACTCAGCTGACAATATGTGGATGGGATTTTATTTTAAACAAAGATACCATGGGCTTTCAGGATATTTCAGTTGTCATTGGAAAAAATAAATGTAAATTGGATGTGAAAAACAGTAGTCAAAACAAGTAAGTTTCTTGGTGGTTTAATCTTTCTTGTTTAGATACTTAAAAAAGTTATAAATAATCACATCTTCAGTAACAGCTGTATAAAAAATTATGTTGCGATAGTTATTTCTGATTTGATTAATATGGCATCATAATAATTTATTAGTAATAACTAATGTCTTATTTTGAAGATTGTTCTGTAGAGTTGGTCAAGAAACGGGTGTCAACATCAACATTAGAAGCAGTGTGTCCAATGGTAAACATTCAGCGAATTTTACAACTTTCTCATTTGTGGTAGGTATTGTTTTGAAGTCTGGATATATAAATATATATATATATATATATTTTTATATATATATATATATATATATATATATAGGTACCTTTTTAGAAAACAAGTCAATACAATGCTGTTTTTAAGTAATTATGTTCTTACTTGTACTTTTTGTATTACAGAATCCTGTAATATCAGGAATCACTCCAACTTATGGGCCACAGTCTGGAAAGACACTGATTACCCTGAAAGGACATTATTTGGACAGTGGGAAGGACAGAAGAGTTAACATTGGAGAGGATACATGTACTATCAAAAGGTAAATATTACATACTAATTCTTGGCGATAATGTCTGTGTCTTGTAATATGAACATTTTTTTTTTAAAGGCTATACATGATAGAGACCCTTCCATTGACCAAGGTGTAACTGTTGCTGTTGAGTCACAGTCAATTACTGCATTATAGACCCCAAAAATCGCAAATTGAACCATGATTTATATAAAAGAACTATGACTATACAAATACTATATAGACCATTGCATAGGGCTTATTTAAACTATTAACATCTATGGCTCTTTTACAATATATTGTATTCTCATTGCCACTACTAACCTATCAAAAAATGTACACAGTTATTACACAACATAAATTCTTCTCATCATCTACATAACTTTAAATGATAATTAAAATATTAGCTTTGTACATATTAGTGTACTTTCAAGGGAAAATACAATTTTAAAGTCACTCTATGGTATTACAGAAGAAATGGTAATTGTCTAAGGGTTAATATGTGAATCACCACTGTCACAGGGCTTTTGAAGAGATAATACTGACCTTTCACTGGTGTTAAAAGATTGCAGATATCAAAGTCTTCAAAGTAGCTTCAGATCTGATAAGGCAGTTTTCTTGGCTGTCAACGGCATTATTACTAAGATTATTTATGGCTTTCTCCAAGTTACTGTTATTTACTGCGTCCTATCTAAAACTCCACTTATTATTGTATTGTGTGATTTATGTTTTTTCTAGCGTGTCCAGTACTGCCATCGAATGTTACACCCCAGGCAAAAAAATTGGAGCCTATCCTGTTACACTGAAAATCGACAATGCCCGTCGCAAGGCAAGCACTACTTTTACCTATAAAGAGGATCCATCCATTTTTAAAATTCAGCCAGCAAAGTCTTTCCTTAGGTAAATGTCAACAACATATTGTAAAATGATATTGTGTTGGAGTTAGTAGTTTAGTTGATTAGTAAAAAAATTGATACACTTTGAAAATGTACATGAAAATGTAAAAAGAGATACACTTGACCTGGTTATTTTTGGTTTATCTTCCTAGAATTAGTGCTTCTCTAGCTGTCTTTGACATGGGTTGAGTCTATTGACTATGTTGGCCAATGCTGCATGACTTCAGCAGTCGGCACCAGAAAGTATTCATCTCTCAATAGGTGGGTCCTCTCTCAGAGATTGTAATAATTGCATTTTACATTAGGCTTTGAGTCAGCCACATGATGTGATTAAATGAAAATGTTTAATAAATTGTAGGAACCCCATATTCACAGCTTCTAATATTCCTTTCTATTGCACTAGAATCTAATGTAAAAACACAGCAAGTTTTTCTGAGCTTTAGAAATTGACTGAAGCCCACTTTAAAGACTTTGTTGTGCTCCTCTTAGGAACCTTTAAAACTGAATTACTTTACAATACAATCAGCTAAGTATGTAGTAGCACATTCTTGCCCCTACTTTATCCTCCCTAGCTGATGATGTCAGATACGTGTAAAGAAGAAGACAAATGTACGCTGACTATATCTTTCATAAAGTATCAATGAATTAGAGAAACCACCAGAAAAAAAGAATCAAAAAGCCTGTACACTGACTATTTTTAACCTTTTTCATACATACGTCATGTAGTACTGTCCTGTAACACAATGATCTGAGTTTATTGAACAGTGTTTAGTTTTAGTTTAATGGTGAAGGCTGCCACAAGGTTTATATGCAAGGAAAATTGCATTGTCCCAGGATTCCATGGCAAAGTGTTGGTGGTCCATTAAAACCACTTTAATTACCTAACCTCTTTTTTCTTTTTTATACTTAAGCTTTCTACTTTTTATTTTATATTTTACATTCTTAAATATGGGAAAATGTTAAGCAATTAGTGTACATTTCTGGTGTTACTGAAAATTCCTAGCCTTTGCACAACACCTGATTCACCACCAAATTTTTATAACACAGATTATCCCTATTGATTTAGTGATAGACAGGAAAGAAAGCAGAGAACAAAAGAAGGTTAGGTACGTGTAACAATCTGCAACTAGAAAGGCTGCAAATGCAAAGAAATGTCTTTGTGTTTTTTTTACTGTTTTATGATAACATTAGAATGAATTAAATGATATTAGATCTTCCATATATTATTTCACACTAGGGAGAACTGCTACACTGACGGCATATAGAGCACATCATTAGATTTAGCCTTAATCAATATACAGTATCCAGATATACATGATCTTTGGAAAATGTAAGTTTGCAGAGTGACAGGAATCTGGGGGGAGTTAAGGAAATAATTTAGGAACTGTGATACTAGCACACAAGAAGATTATTTTTGATTAACTGGGATGGCCAAATTAGTGACTAAGCTCCATAGCTATTTTGGGCAGTGTTTCTGGAATCCTAAAAGATTGCAAAAGTGACTGCTAAAGATATTAACTACGGAAAAAGGCTAGATTAAAAAAAAATATCTCCGGTTTCTAGTATGGTTTGGAGGTAAAGTTCAAAATTAGGTTTGATTAGGGTGAAATATAAAGCTACACATATCTAATTTGCTTAACCTGTGTAACAAACTATTTTTATTTATTTTTGCAGGCAGTATAAATAGACAGGTAAAACTAAACAAAGGGGGCCATCTACTATGTTAAAGCAAGGCACAGTCTTTTTGAAATGAATTTGTGATGGAAGAAAGACATTTACACACCTTTTATTTTAATGCAGGACTAAACTAGTAGGCATCTCCATTTCACCTTCTTCACCTGGGCCTTTTCAACGTTCCAGATATTTGTCCTTAATTTTCCAGGCTGGAATGATGCACACAAGAATTCATTAATTCCCAGTATCCAGGGGCATGCTGGATATCCAGTATTTTACACTGAGAAAAGGATTTCAAAGAGGCATATACTTTTATTTTATTGCACAATGTTCATCATTCTGCAGTAATAAACCTGCCTGTTCACAACCAACTATGGTTTAGAAAAACCAAAACTTTACCAAAACTAGTTTTAATCAATAATGACACTGTGAATTTCTGAAAGTAAATTCTTCATTGTTTCTGCAACATATGGAAAGTAAAAACTGAACTTTTGGTCCGTGCAAAAAAGGGTTTGAGAAAGGTATTCTTACCTATGTAATTAGAAAATGCTGGGATAAAATTGCAATTTAGCATTATGGACTCTATTAAAAGCATCTGTGACCATTGAAAGTTATACTTTTGTAGTCTGTGTGTGCGATATTATGTGTTGCATATAACTGACACATTGCCCAATGTTAATATTGCTGTATGTCCACAGGGGAGGAAGCACAATCACAGCACATGGAAGAAATCTCAATGCAGCTGTATCACCTCTGATGGTAATCCAGTTATCAGAACCAGAAAAGCAGTATAATATGGTGAGACATTTTTTCTTTTTTATATGTTCGCAATAGTTCTCTGTTTTGCTCTATATTACTCTAATATTCCTTTAAATGTTCATTACAACCCAACAGATAACTTAATGTACTTATTTGCTTCTTGTGTTTTCATTGCACCATAAGATATCTTAAAATTAAAGCTCTGAATGGGCAAATTATGACATTTAAAATATTACTCTGATTGTTTGTTGTTTCCTGAAGTTGTATTTATAATACATCTAAACTCTAAGACAAATTATTATTGCTAAATATATTATTTTTTCATATGTATAACATACTGTTGTTTATAGCATCATGTTGTATAAATTATGAACTTCAATTTACCTAATTTCAGCTGACTTTGTGTTGGAGCTATTGTTTTTAGTGTAAGGTTCATCAATAAAAATGGTAAATATGTGTATATAATTTTTATTTTACACTGCTGACTTACAGATAGACTGTCTCTATTCTTACCAGCATGACTTTTGGGGACTTGAATTACAGCTCTGCTGCTAACATCAGTGATTTATAGCTGGCGAACTAATCTTTATACTAACTGGTCATTTGTTTGGTAAGAAGCTGTGTATTGTAGGTCAGTCTCATACTACATTATTTCTCCAACATTTCTTGCTCATATTTGATCACTCCACTTTCTTGCTGCCAACAAGACACACTTCACAAACTAAACTGCTGGGTGGCCTACTGTAAAATTAGTGATCTCTATGACTTTCTTAAGGAGAAATCGCTTACAAAAATAAGTGTGAATAATTGTCTGTATGACATGGCTCTTACACTCACAAGCACATTTTGGAGCACATTATGTAGAATCATATTAATCATTCTAATAATTGTAAGTGTGCGTATAAAGCTTGAGAAGTGTTATTTTTAGTGTTTTTCTAGCAACAGGAAAAGTGGCCTGTTTACCAGAAACATGGTGGAAATATGGCTGATCTAAATATAACATTCTAATGGAACAAAACAAGACGTTCTCATTAGGCAAGAAGAAACATGACATGGGAAAATCTCAGCCTTTGCCAAATTGCAGCTCCTTATCTTAGTAACTCTGTGCCTAATTCTAGTATATTTAAACTTTCACTGTTCACTCTCATTCTGACACACCCCTTCCGTCTATTTTCTGGTTGATAATAGGATAGCATAGTGCTTGTTCATGTGTCACTCCTGCCATATCAGTGAGACAAAGGTTACTAATATATAAAAGTGAAAGTTGGAACTCTAACGTTAGCAATCAGCAGCACTTCTTTAGAATTTTTTTTTTACTATCACAATACTTTTATAATAGTAGTAATTCAAGCAAAATTCACTAAGCATTGCTGTCAAATGCATTTAAACATGGCTTTAATAAGATACCTAGACATTGAAAGCCAAATATTTCACAGACTTGAGTCTGTACCAGCAGAAGTAATGGTTTTAGGGAACTCATCCATATTGGAGGACAGTAACGCAAGTCCACCAGGTTTGGAACATGCATATGATAATTTTACAGTAAGTATAGAATATAGAGAATAGACAATGACGTCAGACAACTTTAAAATACAAAAAATAGGAATCTTTAGGTAGACTTTTTCCTCTTTAATACACATACAATGTTTTTGGGTATTGTTTGTTGCTGGAAGTTATTTCTCAGTTTATTGACTCAATGGTTTGTTCTGCATGCTGTGTAAACACAATTTCAATGTAAGAGGAAATCCCCAGTAAGACAGTTGTTAAAGGAACAAGTGATTTCACTTATAATGCTTTTCCAGAATTACGTTTACTTTCTTTCATTTCCTAGTAACATTTCTTGCATATCCTGGTGACATTGGTTATTAGGACAGGTAGAGAAAGTAAATCTACTCAATGAGAAGACAGACAGCTGTAAAAACTTGGCACTGTTTTTTTCTCACCACTCTGTCCAAATTGGTTTGGTCTCTCCTTTAGCTATGGTTCAATCTTACTTCATTTCTGCAGGTGATTTTTATTTACATGCAATGCATCAACCTCACTACCTGTTGTAGCAGAGCTTCCAACCAAAATTGTCTTCTGCATTATTGCTAATACTACATACTGTAGATTTGCAGAAATACATACCAAAATAGTTGGCAACTTCTACTTTATTTTCCAAATCCAACAAGGCTTCATTGCTGATTACAGAACCCCTAAAATACATCTGGCTAATTTTGGATTTAGATTTATTTTACAGTCATATGCAGAGCTAAAGTTTTTTGAAGTCATGTCAATCCCTAAAACCATATGATGAATCATATTGCATTATAGATATTTACTATATGATGAAAAGTTTGTGAAAGCCTGACCACTACGTACATTTTACAGTGTGTCAGGGAAAAGTTGTACTCATTCAGCCAAGTTCATTTGTGAGCTCAGGTACACAAACACCGGGTTTACTATCAGCATTCTAATTCATTTCAAATGTATTTGATAGGGCTGCAGCCATGGCTCTGAGAAGGGCACCTACTTTCCTCCACACCAAATATTCTTACTACCATGTAATATTACAGCATCAACAGACTGTGCAGTGCCATAGTCCGTAGTCATAGTCATAGTCCATAGTCGCCATCATACACCATAATACAGAGTTCATAGTAACACATCTAACATAGTCTAAGGCTGATACTGGGGCAAAGTCAATAAACCTATTATAATGTTTTTGGGGTAAAAAAGAAAACATGGGCAGAACATACAAACTCCATGCACAGTATGTCCTGGCCAAGATCTGAACACCATCCCCTAGTCCTGCATAGCAAAAGTGCTAGCCACTGAGCCACCAACTAATGTCTTTAAGGATCTGGCTTTGTGTGCAAGATTATAGCCATACTAGAACAGAAAAGGGCCTTCCACAGACAAACATTAAACATGCCCAATTACCTAAAATGTCTTTGTATGCTTTAGAATTACCAGTACCCTTCGCTGAAAACCCTGTTATTGATCATTTCAAGGGTTATCTATATACTGTCATATATTTATATGCAACCAGCCAACCCTACAAACATATAAGCAAATACAGACCTATTTCTTTTTTATGTTCTTAATAATACATTACAATATTCCATTCAGACTGTCTCTTCTGATTCATATTGACAAACAGATAGTTTTCAGTTTTCTCCAATAACATAAACAAAATGTAAAGGCGGTATACCATTTTTTCCATTAAACTATACCTAATTCGATTACACGCAAAGGTGCTGCTTTGTGGGCAGTATTCTAATTGAGTAGCCAGTAGATTAAATTACAGCATTTCCTCATTGTTCTGCAATCCAATATTTCTTGAAAACTAAAACCATCATATTCTTCAATTGCTAAAACCAATTTGGAGCTTAAAATGTCATGTCAAATCACATAACAGCAAGGTCATCGCAAATGAGATTTTCCTGCCCCCACCAATCAGTCATATTGCATCACTTCTAAAGAGCATTATTAGATTTTATCATTCCGTAAGAGCATCTTCTCCACTGACCTGTCTGGTAAAATGTGTGGTCTGCACTTGTGAACCACTTCTATAGAACAGCCTCAAAGAGAGTTACATATACCACCATTATTAATTTAAAGGACATCACTACTCGACAGTTGATAACAGGAGCAATGAATTCACCAATAATACAATAAAAGGAAGGATTACAGAATATGGGAGCCAGTCACAGTTCAAAGAATGTGTAACCCTCTTCTGAGCTATGTGTCAGCGCAGGCACACAAGTCAAGTAACTAAAAAAAAATGATCTTTCTTTGAGCCTTCTCTTTAAAATTTAAGGGCTTGCTGTAGTTATCAATAAAATTATTTCTGTAGTTCATGTTATAATTTCTGCAGCTAAAGGATAATGCCACGTTATTTCAATTCTGTCTTTTAAAGGCTGGCCAGGTAGAGTACTAATTACTTCTACATCTAGTTTAATTGTAGTGCTATCACAACAGATCCCATTTAGCCTTACTAGTACAACGGAAATCAATCAATTTCACAGAAATTAATCAATATTGAAATTAAATGTCTATGTTTTAAAACACCAGGCTCCTGAGGCTCTGCTTATGTTTTGGGGGTTTGTTTGGTGAATGGAACCTGTAGACTTTTGTCACCTACACTTCTAAATTGCTTAGGAGACAAAGACATTGTAACAAACATATGGATTTTCAGTCCTGTTTTCAGAACAAGATGTGAGTGGATAACAAAGCAAAAGCAAATTCAAGAGCAGCCTGATTTTTCAGAGAATTTGGTGTAAAATCACTTTTTTCTTATTATTCATTTTACAAATATACACTGCTAGATTTTTATTTGCTACATATAGGATAACGATAATATAACTCTTAATAACTTTCAACATTTAATTATATAGTTTCCAAAAGTTTAGAAGTCACTAAACTATGACAAATGAATAAAGCTGGCGAGATATTTTCAAACGACAGGAATTATTGTGGTGCCGTTGTGAAACAATCTCAGTGAGTATAAGGCATAAATCACAGAATCAAATGATGTTAGGTGAGCACTGGGTTGGAAAATTTTGACTGACTTGTTTTGATCTCTTCTTATACAGCAGCGATGGGTAGCTGGTTTGCTGTGCAATCAATAGTGGATGTGAAGGTCTGGTGAAAAGGGATTGCCTGAGGTTCTTTTTATTCACTTCAAGCAGTCAGATCCCCATGTGTACAGCCAGCTTTCAGTTATGAAACAGCAGGAAAACAAACTTTTTAAGTACCAGTAGTAACGACTGGTGTATGACATTCCCTAATCTCATGGCGCCACTTTGTTAGGCAAACCTATACGTTATGTGCGGAAAGGTTTAACAACCATTCATTTTTACTTTGCTGCCTCTTGAATTATTTATCACACCTTTAGCCACAAATATAAATGCCATTTGTTCATGGAAATGATGTTTTGTTTGCCTTGTTCTAAATCCTTTCACATTTAATGAATATTATAGTAGAGTCTTATCCCGCAACACATTAACACTGTCAACAGAATAATAATTAGGAATGGGCTAATATTATTGCTGACATCCTTAAATATTTGATTTATGTGAAATGATGAATCTCAATTCACTTTAATGTCAAAACCTATCAGTGGTGATGCTGGTGATGAGATGTAATCTTCTCTGGGAACAGAAAACCTTTGTCCAGGACAGCTATTTTGCAGCAATAATAACGATCAATTTAAAGCGCAAATATGGTGAACTAAAATGCAAATGTAAATAAAAGAAAATAATAGCAAACACAATAAATTAGAGTTATTATTTATTTAGGAAATGTAAAGGGGCAACATATCTCTTTAAACTAAATAGTTGTATTCTATTTATTTAGGGATTGAATAATTCAGAGAGGGATTTATATGTGGGTTTAGCAAACCAATTAATGTTTTACCTAAGAAGAATTAATAAAACTGCATATGATTGCAAGTAGGAAGCAGTTTTCTGATCCTATTGTCTATACATTTTCTTACATTATTGTTATTGTCATAAATAACAAGCAAAGAAACAAAATGCTAGGAGATAAAGACTTATGACAGAGAAGATTTATTCGGTCTGGCAGGAGAGCTTTAATACACTTTCATCTGTAAACCTGGTTAATCCAACAAACATGGAATTAATTTCTTAAAGTAATTTGCTATTTGTTGTCAAATGTTTTCAATCCTGCACCAGAACCATTCCAGGTTTGCTGGATCACCCAGTTTCACTGTTTAAAGTATCCTATCCAGCCTTGGCCCATTATGTCATTTCTGCCATTAATTCTTCCCACCTACCTGATAGCAGTTTTTAGTTATTTGTACACAATCGCACCAAGATTATGTTGGGGCTGCCAGAATGAATGAACTCCCCTGCACATGCTCAGAACACACTGCCCCAGACTTATGAGATGAATGGTAATGTTGAAGTGCAAAAAAGTGAAGTGAACTAAAAAGTACTTGATCTTACTAGAAATCCAGTGCTGCCCTGCGTCCTGCACTTTGTTGTATTATCTCAAACAATCTTATCTGTAATATGTTTTGTTCTTTGCAACTCTTTTATTTGCATCTCTATTCAAGCCCACTTGTGTAAAGCTTCATACGTGCAATTATTGTCGTTGGAAAGGATCTTTCACGATCCTTTCCAGCGACTAAGGACTGCACGATGCATGAACGAGTGTTGTACATACAGCACCGTTCTCCTCTATGGAGAGGGGAGGGGGAGAACGATGGAGCGGCACCCTGCTGCACGCTTTCCCCCTTCCCTTGCATTAGGATCGTTCGTCGTCCATCGTCCGTGGATCCGCCAAGGCGGTCGTTCAGACGATGGACGACGCGTGCTGTACACATGCCAGATTCTCATTCGATATCGGCCCTGAGCCATTTCACAGGTAAGAACCATTGGACGTGTGTACGGAGCTCTAGGTTACATCTAATACCCAAACAAAGTAAAGTCAGTAGTGTGATGTTTCTTTATCAGAAACTATTGCTAAATGTAGCAGCTAATATGGTTGATTTACTACAGCCCATGCATTTCCAAAATAAAAATTAGTTTAGCTAGTTTTAGCGAGTAGGCGTGAGCACATGTGTCTAGTTTCAGTTTGGCCATGGTTGTGTGAATCCTCCTATGAAATCCAGTTTAAAAAAAAAAAGTTAGTGGCACACATGGAAAATTAATCTTGTTAGTAAGTTCTTGCAATTTCTAAGGCTATTTAGCAAAATACTGCCAAGAAAGGCCCGATATATACCAGGGCACAAAAACATACAGCTGGGAGAGATCTTTTTATGTGGCTTCGAGGGAAATACAGAGATACCTTAAATATCATGCTTGAATGCATTAAAACTGTGTGGGGCATTTTATTTAGTAATTTAAAAAAACATTCAAACCAGGCTCCTAACCAGGCATGATGCCCCAGTTGGTCATGAAAGAAAGGAGCGTTTTGTTTTACCAGATGGTTATTGTATGTCTGTGTTTGTATTTTAAATTCATTCATTCATTGAATTATGTATTTGATAGAGCTGCAGTCATTCATTCATTCTTTTTATTCTTAACTCTTTGTGGGAATGCTAAAGAGTATTCATGCACCCTGTTCCTATTCTCCTGTCAGGGGTAGATATTTGTTTAACCCAAAAATTGTGACTTTCAGATTCTAATTTTTCTCTTTCCATCCCAACTCCACCTCCATTTTGGGGCACATGGAGGTGGGAAAGGAGTTCTTGCCTCTCAACATTGGGGTGAGGGTATTTGTCAAGGTAGAGACTTTGCTGTGCTTCACTTTTGAGGTACTCCCACCACCAATGTATATGG
Source organism: Pyxicephalus adspersus (assembly GCF_032062135.1). Classification (NCBI taxonomy): domain Eukaryota; kingdom Metazoa; phylum Chordata; class Amphibia; order Anura; family Pyxicephalidae; genus Pyxicephalus; species Pyxicephalus adspersus. The sequence goes on from NC_092859.1 coordinate 95,009,426, forward strand.
CTTTGTATGGTACAGGAAGAGGGGCTGCATGCCCCCTGGCATACCGGGCTGTTTGTCTAGTATAGTATAATTTAGAAAAAACATACAAAAACAAACTTCCTAAACACATCACCAGACAAATCACAGTAGTCACTCATTACTCTTTATTTTACTTACACTGACACATTGGTCATTTGAAACTGACTAACTGTGGCTTGAGGGGCACTAATGTTCAAAGGGATATACAACTCTTGTGTTAAACTTCTTATTTGGACTTCAGTGGAGGAGTGTATTGTTACCACAAGTCTCAGATGACTAAGCTATCCTTTGAATCTGTGCACAATGAAACGTTTGCTGTCCTGAAGACATTTCTGTGTGGCTTTTTATATTGGCAGTTTATAATGTGTGAGCTTTAGGCTCACAAATTATATTGTATTACAGTCACAAAACCTTTTGTTGCACCAGTGTGATACAATGATAATATGGTAATGATATGCAAGTGCAATTAAGGGACATACTTATTACATATTAATATTGATATGCATGTGTCTTTGGGTAATGCTGTTGTTTTCATAAAATGTACAGAGCACTCATTTAGGAAAGTGAATGCCTGCTAAACATACTAAATGATATAATGTTACCTTTAGTCATTAGGTAATGTCAATGAGGAACACCGTTTTCTTTTGCTCATGACTGAATATTTAAAATGAGCAGGGCTTCACCTGAACTGGCAAGCTAAGTGAACATTTATTCACCTTAGTGAATGTTCACTGTACAGTGAACACTCCCTACTACATTAGTAAATCATTCCTATATCATCCATACATGTTAAGTATTACCATTATTGTGTACATCTCAGGAAAAGATATTGTAGACTAGAAATAGAGCAGAAAGAACCCTCCATTTTTTATTAGTAAGTTTTCATTTCCTGGATAAGAGGAAACAATTGATCATCAACTTCATATGTTTCCCAATCAGCACCTCTAGCACAAAGTGAATGTTTTGACTTGGTATTCAATAATATAGTATGAGTATTTTTGAGTTTTCAAAAAGTGGTCATTAGATACAGTTGGCCTGATTTATCAAAACTTGGTTCCCCAATGATAGTCTATCTTCTTCAGTCTTTATAAGATTTACTTTAAACACTAACTTTTAAACAAATATTCTTTAATACTTGCATAGCAGGTTAACAAGAATAAATAAAAATATATGTTATAATCTATATATAGTAGTAGTATTTTTTCAAAATAAAAAGTTGTTTTTTTTTTTTTACATAATTGTTTCTAAAGCAGATAAAGATCTCAGCAGGTAGCAATTACTTGTCATTTCTGTGTATGGTTGGTCAAGTGATTAGGTATGTAATAATTGCATGATTCTAAACACAGCAAGGGGCTTGTTTGGGATAAGCTTCTGCTCATTATATAGTGACTCTCTAATCATCATCAAGAGCTTATGCAGTAAGGCTAATAAAGTGGACCAGCCTGTAAAAGCTCCTCTCTTTTGGTGGAAAGTGTTAAAAAAAGGTTACCAGCATGTATTGCTGTGATTTGTGGTCAGTCTGTAGCTACAAAAAACGTCAGCAGAGAGGTTAGATAGAATAATACAATAGTTACAGCTGGCTAGTTTTATCATTGTGCCTTGGTTGCACTGGAATGTTAGCTTCAGCACAGTTGTAAAAATTTAACAATGTTGGAGTTGGAATATTTTTAACACAAAGACTGCTGTTACCAAAATTAGAGATTATTTACAGGGTTTATGAATGCTAATCCAAACATAATATTGTTTAGGGACAATGCCTTTACCCATAACCTAATAATTTATATATTCTAAACAATAGAATATAATGCATTTTACCACTGTTGGTGGCTGCATGAGGTTCCTTTTTTCAGGCTAATTGCATTTTTTACATGTACAGAAAAACACTTGTTAATCCTTGTAACTTCATGTTCACAGAAGTGAAATTTAATAAAATGTAATTAGGTAAAAAAAAATGGGAAGAGATGAAAAAGTTTTTGTCTAAATCTATAGAACAGCTTAGGGTGACAATGATGTTGCTTCATGGATACAGGACTGTAAGAAAGCATTGTCCCCGTAGGAGGTGAAGTGTGTTACTTGGACAATCACCAGGTAAAAATAAGAAAAAAAGAGAGGAAAACTTTCAGGCACCACATCTAGGGACTGGAAAGTAATATACAGTATAACATTTTTGTTTTGGGGTTTAGATTAGCTTAAACAGTTAACCCACAATACCTGATATATAACCCAAAGCTGATTTATAAGGTGTAAAAAATGAAATCTTGTTACTTTTATGGATTATTCACAGTTGATTCCGACACAGACTAATTAGTATAACTACAGTCTAGTTCCGGTACCAATGTATACTAAGCCATTGTATTTTCTTCTTTATTTGCAGACCTGCACTCAAAGATCTACTTCTGAATTAGTATGCGGTTCAACTCCATCACTGGAACTATTAGGCTTGAAGCCACCAATTGTTACTCAGGCCTTTTTCATTTTTGATGGTGTGATATCTGCTGAATCTGAATTTACTTTTGTTAACAATCCTGTGTTTAAAACAATGGATAAGCCACTGGTTATTTCTCCGGGTAATAAAAACATCCTGGAAATTAAGGTATGTTCAATTTTAGATCTTCATTGTGCATTAGTGAAAACCATTCTAGTTAGCTGTTTAATGTTTTGTTTGTTTCCTCCCTATTCATTGTAAATACTTTATTATGTTTAGGGCTATTTTTTACTTTCTTATAGTCAGCAAATCTAAAATATTGCACATGCATATTTCATTGTCACCATTTACAGGCAGCAGTTGGCAAGCCAAATGCTGTTTTTCAGCTTTTACTTTTCTGAGAGCTATTCTGATTTGAAGATTCTATGCTGTAAATTGGGTTGAATAAAACAATGGCCAGTTTTGGACCCGTAGCTGGATAAATTAGAGCAGGGCTATCACCCATAGAGAGACAGGGCCCATCTGGATTAAAAATGTTGGATTAAATCAAGGCAGCTAACAAGTATGGAGATAATGTTGGGCTTTTATACTAGTATCTCTAGTATATTCTACAAATTAGGCGGCATGGATTCATTCAGTATTAAATATTTTATATATAAAGATTTTAGCTAAAATATGATAAAATATGAAGGATTATACATTATCTTGTAGCTGGGATGCTGTTGATGTGGAATGTGCATGCCATCAGCACTGAGGGATGAGGACAAGTGAGCATGTAGCAGGGAGTACTTATTAGGTGTTAGGCATTAAATTAAAGGTTATGCTAGGTTACTGTTAGTCTTAAGGGTTCAGTGTTTTGAGAGTTAAGCACTGGGGGTTAGTGCTAAGAGCTTTTAGGGATTATTTGTTACAGGGGAATTTAAACATTTATGGCCTCATTTATGGGGTAAGGTATTAAGTGCTCAAATCTGAAATTGTGTTAGAATGAAGAGGGGTTAAAGGGCAGGTTAAGGGTTAAATCAAAACTGACATTATAAACAAAAATTAGCTTTTACCCTTCCCTACCCACACTATAAGGAAAAAACACCACAGTTCACGCTTGTCATGCTTTCAAAAGAGCTTCAGCCATGTTTTTTTTTTTTTTTAGCTGGCTGTGTGCAGCTTTGTGATCAGGCACCATGCTAATTCTGGACACCAGATACAGAATCACACCCTGGCACTAAGAACGTTTAAAAAAAAATCAGTTTATAAACATGTAACAAATAATGCAAAATAAAATTGAAAAAATATTGTTATCTCCGTTTACACAGATTTAAGTACACCAATAAATCCAGTTGCTATACCTACAATGGCTTATGTTACAGTAACAAATAAAACTTTTTTCCAATTTTCATTTTAGTAATGTCATGATATATGCATTTTTTCATGATTTACTGGGCCCATCAATTCCATAAAGAAGTACATTGATGTTATTTAACCAGGCCATTTTTGGCTGGGTACCACCTAAGAGCCCTCATAAAATCCATCTTCTTGCCTAATCGTTGCTGTCTGCAATATCAATGTTGACAAAGATCAAAAAAAAAAAACTGTTTCTGGTTATCACTGTTACATCAAGAATAAATAATGTAAACCAGAGGTCAGCAATCTTTTTTGGCTACTAGGCCATTTCAGGGGTAGGCAGGAGCACACTAGGCCGGACTCTCTCTCGAGTCCTGCACCCCACCAGAAACGCCCCCTGAAGGGAAATCCCTCCCCTCCGCAATGCATACAGAGGAGAGGGAATGTTCCCTATTTACCCTGGCGACGGAAGTGTTAACGGCGGACGCGATAAATAAGGGAGGAAGCCACCACACGGAGGCTGAAGAGCCCCATGTGGCTCCGGAGCTCCAGCCACTCCGGCTCCAGTAGTTTGTTCCGGCTCCACCGCGGGTAGCCGGACGGCATTAGGCCAGATCAGCCAGGGGGCGTTAGGCCAGAACAAACTACCGGCTAGGCCGTATCTGGCCTAAAGGCCGAAGCTTGCCGACCCCTGCTGTAGACTGTGTTCTGCATAGATGGGGAAGGTGTGACAGGAAGAAGCAGTGGAACGTTTGTATAGTTGTCTAGACAATTAAATATTGTGTGTGATTCAATATCTGGCTCAATATTTTGTTAATGGTTAACATCTTCCCTGATGCCATTAATTATTATATGTATTTGTATAATACTGATATTTGGACTATTTCATACATTTTTATAGTGTACAATTTGTTCCTCTCATTTACTTGTAGGGAGATTATATTGATTCTGAGGCTGTAAGAGGTGAAGTACTGAAGGTTGGTAACAAGAGCTGTGAAATTATCCAATCCAAATCTGATTTTGTCTCTTGCGCTGTGTCCACTGATCTGATCAAATCTAACAGTGAGTTAAAAATAGAGGTAAGACCTGCAAGTAATATGCTGCGAACCATCACCTGTTGCTCCAGAAAGAGTTTTGTTATTTGTGATACTTGTCTTCTGTGTACAATCATTTATACCTTGGGTTTGAAGGTCAGGGCATGCCTTTGTCATGCTTGTAATTATTTTGTTGAGCAGTCATTTCATTTCAGTTGATTGCGTTTTCAAAATGTATTCGAACAAAAATCATAAATAATTAAGTTCTTCACCTGCTGCGAATTACAAACTTCTGTTATCTCCTAGCAGTGTACAGCCCCCTATAATTATCTGAAGAAGCTGTACAAGACAGGTGCAGCTCAAAACACCCCCCGCCAAGCATGCAGATAGTTTCAATATGTACTAATTGCACACAACCTATTGTGACACATCAGACCAACTAGATTCATGATCAAATGATTAGAGGAAAACAGCTAGGACAGAGAAATCTTCTACTTTTTTCTTTTTCTCTGTTTATGAACATGCTGATTTTCATGCTAAAGACTACAGGATACCAGGGGTTTTTATACCTTACAAAACCATACTTTAATCAGGTTATTTAAAATCTACTGATTAGCTAATGTGTGTTTGCTAGCCAGTGTCTTGAATGACATAGCACTCTGGTGAGCTAGTCAGCTTACCAATACGATATAGAAAATTGCCTTTGTAGGAGTATGGCAGCCCTTTCTTGGAACCACCCTAGTCAGCTGAAATGTTTGAAAATTCAGGTACCAGGAATGCATTTGTATTTTCTGGGTTTGTGCAGGACTGCTAGTTTGTCTGCAAAACTTAGTACATGTGCTGCTTTTTAGAATATAGGGGCTGATTTTTGTTGTTGATGAAAACCATTTTGCAGCACCATTTTGCAGCTTATGCATGCTACTTCTTGAGTTCTGGGAAATGATGAAGCAGCTTAGAAAACTATGAAATCAATTATTTGGATAAATGAGAACCTTTACAGACATAGTCCAAAATCAAAAAAGTTTGATAGACCTAATTTGAGGAAAAATAAATAAATAAATAAAACATTGATTGCAAGCAAATAAACATACATACATACATCAGCTTGAAAAACAAATGCCGGGAATGGTTAATGATGTTGTAGATGGTAAAAAGTGTAAATGTAGTGATCAGCACAATTGTAGGTTCAAAAAGTTTGACGTGGAGAAAAGGAGACTCAGACAATACACAATAAAATACCACTATATAATGTAAATAATGTGGACCTCAGTAGAGTGGGACATTCATGGATTTTGTATGAGAGGGGAAGAATATTTAAAAAAAAGTATAATATAAAATATGTAATACAACTCCTAGCATTACAGTGGGCATTTTGTATACAAAATTTACAATATTACAAATATGGATAAAATTTAATTACATCTACTACATCCTTTTATCAGTTAAAAAAACTGAACAAGTTGATTGTATTAACATTGTAATGCTTATACAGGATTTATTGGCACACATTGAAAAGAAATACCTGTCTGTTTATTTTCAAGCTACTGCAAGAAGTTTCATCCATTGTCATTGGCAAAGTAATGATTCAGCAAAATCAGAACTACATTGGAATATTCACTGGAGTTTTGTCTTGTGTGATCCTGCTTCTGGTCTTACTGGGAATTTTTATGTGTGTTAAAAAAAGAAAGCAGCTGAAAGGTAAACCCTTTTTAAACGTAATATAATGCAGTTCCCCATGTATTCCAGGGTATCATACTAACATTTCAATGACAACTCTTGCAGATAAAGGTGGTGAACGTGTCTTGTTTGATGGCAGAGTCCATACCCCTCACTTGGACCGACTAGTGAGCGCAAGAAGCGTTAGTCCTACCACCGAAATGGTATCTAGTGAATCTGTGGACTATCGGGCTACATTCCCAGAAGGTGGGGGCAGATTTTGTTTATCATTTATTTTATTGTGCTGTTAATATAATATTGTTAGGGCATAGTTAAAACAAACTATGATTCCTACAAATATTGTCCAGTTTAAAGAGACAAGACCTAAAATGAAATTCTGGAGAAAATTTAGAGAAAAGGTTGTTGACATGTTTTAGATGGCTTCTGTCATAAAAACAGCTTTAGATGTTTACAACTGCTGTCAGTTTTTTATTAGATGTTTGCTAGATGGGTAAATTTTCCTACAATTTCCTGTTCATTTGAGTACCAGTGTCATTGGCAAGAGATGGGAAGGGCTGGGGTTCTGTCCAACAGGAACACAAATTACAATTGGTTTCTAACCTTAACATTTTCATTACTTTATCCAAAATTGAAAAAATAACACATATTCATGTTGGTGAATCATATTCTAAGGCATGCCTAAATATAATTTTACATGTTAAAATTATGGGGGCAGCACGGTGGCTCAGGGGTTAGCACTCCAGCCTTTGCAGCGCTAGGTCCTGGGTTCGAATCCCACCCAGGACACTATCTGCATGGAGTTTGCAGGTTCTACCCGTGTCTGTGTGGGTTTCCTCCGGGTACTCCAGTTTCCTCCCACATCCCAAAAGCATGCAGTTAAGTTAATTGGCTTCCCCCTAAAATTGACCTTAGACTACATTAACCACATATGACTATAGTAGGGACATTAGATTGTGAGCTCCTTTGAGGGACAGTTAGTGACACGACTATGAACTTTGTACAGCGCTGCGTAAGATGATGGTGCTATATAAATACTGTATAATAATAATAATGTTAAATGTGGATTCATTTCAGTATTGATGCTTATTCATGTAAGCCAATTTTATTTAAGTCTTGATTTTTTTCCCTATAATGAACACATTATTATTATTATTATTATTATTATTATTATTAATAATAATAATAAACAGGATTTTTATACGCCAACATATTACGCAGCGCTATTCAGTAAATCAGAGATATACCTGAACCCATATTAACTAAACACATTTAGTAAATAAAGAAAAACTCACTATGGTCACTGTATTTGCTTTTTGTTTAGCTTTCTCAGTTTTTTTTTCACCTTTTATGCATTCCCTCACTTGCCCTTTCTACGTCTATAAAGAATACTGTGGTTTCAGTTAGAAGTCTGTTTTCATTTTTCCTAAACCGCAAACAGGTTTACCACTAATAATTTCTCTGTAGCTTAGGGTGACTGCTGTCCTGTTCTTCAATATTGTAAAAGAGTAGCACATGTAGCAAAAATGTAATAAAGCAGGTGGACCAGAGTGAGTACAGGTAATACAAGCTGTTTATTTTTGCTGAATAGAATTATTCATAAAAACATGACAAGAGAAGTATAAGTTACCCCAGATAAGTTTTCTTTCTTGAATGAAAGCCAAAGGGAACCCAGGCAGCAGCAAAAACCTGACCAATGCTCTAACCTTTACCCTGCTGTGTCCAAAACTTAACACAACTTTTTCGCTACAGTTTAACCTTAAAAATCTGTTGGGTCAAAAAGTGCAAGTGGTTTCTACATCTCATTTAAAGTGCATTCACAGCTAGTATTTGCATACAGTTTCAATGTACTTCAGTAGTATTGACTTTAAGATTGTCTTTGAAGCCAGTGACTTATCTGTGCATCATACTTGTGGTCCTAGCACTGAGCAGTGTCTAATTTTATGAATCACATTTATGCCATGGTATGTGCAGTATAGCACTCTTTCCACTTGTCATAATTTCACAAGCTTTGACTCTATTAGTCAGATACTTATAACAAGTGAACTCTTGTTACTGCTGCAGAATTCATACAAATCTTCCCCCAGATTTGATTTTGCTAAGATTAAGGTAGAACAATAAAAAGGCTTATTCTATTTTTTTTTCTTTGTCTATCAGAATGGGACAAGAGCACTCAAAAATTCCAGGTGTGCAGGAACAGTCTAGAAATAGACTCCAATAAAACTTGTGGTCAGTTTAGGTTTCTTAAACACAACTTAGAACAAAGAATCCTTAAACTCATCTCTGACCATCTTGGTTATACTACATATATATATACACAGTATATATACTGGCAAAATAGTATAGCTAAAATACCACACATAGAGACGCACACACACACATTGTTATAAATTACTTAATTAAAACACAGCAGCTATTTTTTAAATTAATGAAACTGAATCTGATGTTAAGAAGAAGTGGTAACATGTAAGAGCCTGTAAGTGTTTTATTTTCATAAGCAAGGGAAATGACAAGCTTTAGGGTTCTCCCTGTAAAAGATACTTTAATCCTCTGAGTTAAGTAGAAGCCAATAGAGAATAGTTTAGCCTTATATCCAATTCTGTATACCACCCCTCAAGATTAGTTTATGAGATTGTTTAGTCGTGTTCTTTCTGCTGATCAGATAACAAGGAATTTGTGTATGAAATAAGTCTTTTTGCTTTTCTATCTGCTTTTCTGCATGCCTGATAAGAGGAAGACTTTTAACAAAACTCCCATTTCTGACTGCAGGATATGAATCACCTCCTGGCATTTCCTTGTTTCATGTACTCTGAACCTTGATTTTCTAAGGCAAACACACAATCTTAGATATGACCTACAAAATGATTTCTTTTTATTGTGGTTTCTGTTCCATTTTCTAATTTAACTGTTTCACGGACAGTTTTTAACCCCCTTTATCTTACAGATTTAATCAAGCTGACGATATAAAATGAAAATACATACAGCCCATAACCAATACTTGTTTTTCTACCCTTGTGCAGAGAAACTGGTCGGTTGCCAGTTGCCATGAGCAATGCATACACCTTTCTTCCTCCTTTTACAAATCTGTTTCTCATTGAGCAACAATGTAAATGTCTTATGATATTTTTCAGCAAGAGCCCTTGATACGACTGAAATAATTATTTTATGACATGTAATTTTAATTCAAACCAACTCTTAGCACATAATTTAATTGTAAAGTTCTGAGTAATTTACAATTGCTATATAAATGTAATGTATCAGTGTTATAAGCTGGATTGCTGAATGGATTGGCCTTTTTCTTAGGAAAGGGAAGTAGAATTGAATAAGTTAAATATGTACAATAGCAGCTTATGCAAGTCAGAAGAATGGCGAATTCTGATTGAAGTAATAATATTGCTATATACGCTTAGTATTGTCAGAATAGTCTAGAACAGCCCTCCATGCTAGGTAATTAGCCTGTATATGGCCATCCTAAATGTCAACAGTAAAGTTTAGCTAATTCCTATTCAAACTACCTTGTCCCTAAGTTTAATATTCCAGTCATTTAAAAATTACAGCTGCAGATATATATTTGGAAACAAGGTTAGTATTGTGCCTGATTTGCCATTGGTCATTCATAATGTAGATCATGATCTATTTTAAGTATATATTAGTATACATAACTATTGCATTAAAGCCAGCAAAACAAAAAAAAAAAAAAATGGGTGTTATTATCAAGCTGAATTCCTGCCAAAAGATGGCCATATAGGTCCTGATTGATTAAAGCTCTCCAAGGCTAGAGAGGATACACTTTCATCAGTGAAGCTGGGTAATCAAGCAAACCTGGAATACATTTCCTAAAAGTCATATGCTATTTGTTAGCAGATGTTGTGATCCCTGGACCAGATCCATGCCAGGTTTGCTGGATCACCCAGCTTCACTGATGAAAGGATATCTTCTCCAGCTTTAAAGAGCTTTAAAATATCAGGCCCATCGTGTATGAATATGAATGTTTACTTTGAAGAGTGCCTGTCATTAGAAAAAGCCAATGAACACAGCAGATAATTCTACAGTCATAGTAAGTTAAGTTTAGTACTGAAATCCAGCAAACATTTTGATAACCATATCTTTACACTGCTTGGTCAGATTATTTTAGGTAACCTGTAGCATGTTTTGACATCTGTTTTTATTTTTAAAACCCCTAGATCAGTTTCCAAATTCATCTCATGGTGGATCGTGCCGACCAACGCAATACCCACACCGGGACCTTTCCCCAATTCTGTCAAGTGGAGATTCAGACATTGCAAGTCCATTGTTACAGACATATGTGCACATTGATATAAATGCCCTAAGTGCAGACCTTATGAAAAAAGTTGAGCACATGGTTATTGGAGTGGATCGCCTTCTTGTGCACTTTAATAAAGTAATTGGAAGAGGTACGTGTTTACTTAATATGTCATACTTATATAATCCTAAATAGTACACATACACAATCTGATTAGACTCAGATAGAAGATTTTTGTTGACAAGATTTTTGATGCATTGCTAATAACATTAAACACGTCCATTTGAGTTAAATGTATGTATTTATTAAAGGCAAAGGGATTGCTAATTTAGCAAAGGGGGGTCATTTAGCTTAGTAAGTAAGGTGAAGCTGTGCTTACTTTGGATACCCAGAAAATAAGCAAATAAGCTGTGCATGAAAAAGTAAAATAAAATAATGTTTTTTGTTTCCACATGATTGGATGATTGAAGTTAACACAGCTTCACTGTTTAAGCTTGCTGGGTCATTAGTCATAGGTATGGGGAACATGACTACAACTAATGAAGTAAATGATTGTAAAGTTAATACAATTTTTTGCAGCTTATATTTTAGTGTATTACAACACACAGCAAAACAATAATTAGTATTTTTTTATTTCAGGGCATTTTGGATGTGTATATCATGGCACTCTTTTGGATATTGATGGGAAGAAAATACACTGTGCAGTCAAATCTTTAAACAGTAGGTATTTGTAAATATAGTTGGTTTAAAGTAAGTGGTTCGCCTAAACTAAATAATTATAGGATAACTCAAAGCAATCACTAAACATGTAAAATGTTTTACATAATTGTGCGAGATATTAAAGGAAACCAGGTATATATATATTAAAGGGAAAAGCTCCAGGAGTGCTATAATTGACTCTGTTTTACTACTAAATCAGACAATACCCTCCAACAAGTAATGAATAGGATGCATTGAAAATACCTACCCACGTATTTATTCATAATAAATAAAACAAGAATGTGGATGGCAGCTCTGGAGCACAAGTGTATGAAATATGGAAGTTGAAATATGTAGTGCTAGTCCCTGCAAAAAAATTAAAGCTACCCTGTTGCTATAGGAAAACTACTAATATATGTGGCTTCTTCAAATAGAAAAAAAATTTTCTTTCTGCCTTTACCACACCACTGATCACCACATAGATGTTTAGCAGAACCCCAAAATGGAGCGAGAAATCAGGAGATTGATAATCCTGGTCCTGGATGAGGAGTTATTTCTGATCATCACAATAGTGTTAGGCAGCACAGGGAGGGACATATAAATATTTATATTCTTTATCATGGAAGCCACATATATTAAAAGTTATATTTTTGCAACTAAATCACATTATTAGGTAAATGAATATACATAATATATAGCAGGTTGAAGGTTGGTTCTTTTAGAAAACATGCATATTTTAATTTATTTTTGCTCTTTGCAACAGCTCCACCTAAATAGAAAGAAATTCAGATCAGAATTTCCAGCACTTCAAGTAGTGTCCAGTCATTTCCATTTCTTTTGGCCCTCATACATTCCTGTTTGGCCATTGCTAAAACTGCCTGCTTCACTTGTCGAAAGATAGAAAGATATGTGTGGAAAGAGAATAGGGATATGCAAGCTTTAACACAAAGTATCAAAAAGTGCCAAAGCTTCAATCCAACATTTGGGAGGAGCAGGAGGGCTGAGAACTACTCCAGGTTGTTTAAATCCCACAATGGGATATATAGTTATTGGGGATGGAGGGGTGTTTTTTGTTTTAGTTTGCTTTCATTAAAGCTCGCAAATTGCACAATGTTCTCACCTTGCACTGGGTTTTTATATGTCATCCAGACTAACTTCTAATCATACCGAGTATACATGTATGTATGTATGTATGTATACAACTAATTCATGGCTTTGGTACAATTTTTAAGGAATCACAGATATCGAAGAAGTTTCCCAGTTTCTCAAGGAAGGTATCATCATGAAAGATTTCACACATCCAAATGTGCTGTCATTGTTAGGCATCTGCCTTCCTACTGAAGGCTCTCCTCTGGTAGTACTGCCTTTCATGAAACATGGAGATCTCAGAAACTTCATCAGAAATGAAACTCATGTAAGTGTACTTTACAATTACTATGATATTTTAAATGCATGGTTAAAGTGTGTTCATCATGTGAAATGAACATAAGTGTAATGTAATGCTTATTGAGAGGATCACAAAATCTTGGCATTCCACGTGCTATTTTCAAAGTTCTGTGCCATTTTAACATTTCACCGGGCTTCATCCATGCTTACAATATGCCTTTCTGGTACAACTGGTACAACAGTCACTTACTGGCACTCACCAGGAGAACACACCTATGTGGGGACTTGGACAACCAAAGGTAACCCCCAGAGAGGTTCTAACTATTGCACACACTATACAAAAAGAATGTTTTAGCCCGAGATTCACTTTAAAAATCAGTAAAAAAAATTTTGAAAAATACAACCCTCCATGACAACCTTTTACCCCAATTTTGTACCCAATATTTTTTTTTATTGGGAAAAAGTGTTATTTAGCAACATTTTTTTCTCTGTAATTTTTACATTTAGAAACTCTAGTTAAAGTAAAAAGGAAAAAGCAAATGTTGGAACAAGTAGTTTTAGTGTTTTTTTTATTCTTTTCCAATATACATTTCTAATTGAAACTCACATTTTGTTATTGCTCTTTTTACCATTTACCTCTGTCTCAAAATCAAGAATGAGTCAGGCAACTCATAAACAAAATAAATGCAGCTTATGGATAAGCCCTACAGCTAATGTCTAACCTACTTTCCAAGTTGTCTTCTAAATAAGCAATTTCTTTGTGCAGTAGGAAAGTATTGATTCAGAAATGTTTTCCTGCGTGTCCACAGTTATACTAGACAGACATAGGACAGAAAATACTGAAGCCATAAAACTCCTAATATTAGTGGCATATCTGATGAGAAGCTAAAACCATTCTAAGTAAATGTGAAGCAGAATAAAGGTTAGGGTTAGTTGACGTGACCACCCCAGAGAGAACTGTTTTCATAACTTGGAGTAGTATTACAAACTAATATATTATGTCTTTTTTTAGAATCCAACAGTAAAAGACCTCATAGGATTTGGTTTACAAGTTGCCAAAGGTATGGAGTATCTTGCAAGCAAAAAGTTTGTGCACCGAGACCTGGCAGCAAGAAACTGTATGTAAGTAATAGTGATACTCAAACTTTTTTGCAAGGTTAAATATCTTATTGGCAGGGCAAAACCTTTAGTACTTCTTGTCTGCTCCTAATGCAAAAAATAATAAAGTGGACTAATGTAGAACAGTAACCTGGGAGGGGGGAGTCACTGGGCCTGTTTTATTGTTTTTTTTTCTGCATAGATCTGCTTTTAATCTCACCCAAGGCCACATGTGACAGGGTAACAATGCAGAGAGACAATTAAGAATTATTACACCAAAACGGGGAGTGCCTGAATAAGGACCTTCAAGGCAGAATCATCAAATATTCAATACAAGCTGTAGAATTTAAAAAGATTAAAAACAATTGCTGAAATGAGATTACGAAGTTAAAGTTTATATGTGATACCAGAGATTAGGTTTACATATAATTTGACTTTAATAATAAATGTAATTTAGATGACAGTTGCATTTGTCTATGCTAGACGTTCTATTTCTAAATCTCTAAAAAATGTTTAATTGATGGTGGCTCCATTCTAAGATCTAACTGGCAGCATATGTCAAGGGGGGTGGGGGTGCTTAGGGGGTGTTAATGCATAGGTGTGCACCATGAAGTTAACATGCCATAATCTGTGCCATTTGCAAAGCTTTAGACTTTACTACATTGCAAAATTGTATTCAATAAGCCTAAACATGTCAGCTATGTAATTTAATGTCAGAATAAAATGAAAATGTGAGTACAATGTATTACTGTACATGTGCAGCTCTGACCTGTAGCATTTTTATGTTATGTGTCCCTGAGGGATAACATTTATTCCAGGAAATGTGATTGTTTCTAAACAAGGATATCCAGTCAAACAAACCAGACTGTAGACAGTGAAAATGTAGGAAGTTGATATGGTATAAAATATAAATATAGTACAATTGTAAATGTTGTGGGTAAATGTGTTTTGGACACCTGAAGTTGTATATTGTAATAATTCTTTTTCACAGTTTGAGTAGCAGTAAAAGACCTACAAATGCATATTTATTAGATGTTTCTGGATACCCTCCCACACACCATTGCATTCATAATATCCAGTGTGTAAAACAGAAAACAAAGAAAAAGTGTTTGCCCAGATGAAACACATTTAAATGCCCTCCTGATGAAGCAGCCTTGTCCATCTATGAAACCCATGGAGCCTAATTGGGTGACAATTTAAATCTTAACAATTTTGGAACTGATAATGTTCTATTGTTAAATTTTAAAGTTTGTCAGCAAAAAATTTGTAGTAGCAAATGTTGGAAATAAATGTCATGCTTTTATTAAAAATATGCGTGGCAATGCCTTTAAAATCCCTTTACATATTTGAATCTGTATTACTAAATTTATATCTGTTAAGATTGGCATTATTGATGTTCAAGTTGGGCAAGTCACATGGAGATTTGGTGTGGAGAAACTTAATGATGTTGAGCAGATAATGGTATCCACTCTCCTCTATAAATAGCCCTCTAAGTGTGGACTTTGGCTGGCTCATCATGCCTGTCTGCCCTTGTTCTCCAGAATGGTTTCTGAGCCGTAATAACCAGCCCCACCTTTATTGCAGTTCCCACCTGATTGATGCCATTTCTGAGTCATTTCTCATTTCTTCTTGTAGCAATAAAATCCACATTTAATTAAAGACAGGTCAGTGTGCTTAAAAAGTCTTTAAATTTACTATGACATAATGATTTTCATGCCATAAAACTGTAAAATGAATAGGGCAACGTGATAGCTGGAGTAGTCAATGCTAGAAAATTAGTTAAATGTAATATTTAATCTAACAGACAGGTAGTACAATAAATTATTTTGTTACTGTACTGTGTTGCTAAATTGATATAACTAACTCAACAGAACTAAAGCTCATTTGGTTCACCTTGTTAATATCAAAACATTTTGATTGATAAGATTGGTGTAGCATTGGACGTTGTCATACAGTTGGCAAATACATACACTTAGGTTTCACAGATACCCGCAATACACATTATAGGCTCTATTTATAAAATGGAGAATCTGATGTTCCCTCAAACATTCCCATGTGGAGTCTTCTAGGTCTATGTGTTTCAATGGAAGTAATTGATTCCCAGAAGGGAATGTTTAAGGTAATGCCAGATTTCCGGTTTTATAAATAGAGCCCTATCCGTGTTTGTGTACTAAGTTGCCATTTATTCTACAAGATACCTAAGTTCACTTTTCCCTACTCATTTGTGTTGCATTACACCACAACACAAAATTTTGTATATATTACTATAAACCTTTTTTACAACTTACTTCAATCAGTGTGTTTGAAGTTTTTGGGGTAAAGTCCATAAAAATATCATTTATCTAACATAGAGGCAAGTATTTTGGGGCACTTTAATGTCTGTGTTGTCGTTTTTTTTTTTTTTGCATGGAACACACAAATTACATATTGTGGTGTACAGGTCTTATAAAATCACTGTGATTCGATTCAAAATGCAATACCGTGTTACCGATTAGGCCAAAAGTACAATTTTCTATGTCTAAGGACAGCCAGGCAACTAGCATTTTCAGAAGGGTCAAAATGAACAATCAGCTTTTTTCTTGGTGGCATGTGGTCTTTAAAAAAATAATTTCAGCAAGAAGGTAATTTATCATAAACGTAAAGAACAATTGTTTGTAGACTTCTAGGTAAGCATAATAATAAAGATAAAGTAGACGATGATTCGAGAGTGACTTACAATGTATTTTCTTATAATATTTCCGCTACGTGTATCCCTATAACCGTGTTATCCATGTTATCTTGTAGGCTTGACGAGACATTCACTGTCAAAGTGGCAGACTTTGGTCTTGCAAGAGATGTTTATGACAAGGAATACTACAGTGTGCACAATAAAACTGGAGCAAAACTCCCTGTGAAATGGATGGCACTTGAAAGCTTGCAGACACAAAAGTTCACTACAAAATCAGATGTGGTAAATACATTTTATGCAAAATATAATATTTCTTTAACCTGTGTTGTAACTTCAAAGCCGACTGAAGTTACAGCACAGCTCACAAATGTTCCCCTGGTTATTGCGGTGCTGTACATTGAACCAACCGAATACTCGGGAAAAAAATGTTTATACAGTAAAATTTGCCATGTTTTGCCTGTGTATTATTTCACAAAGCTACACAGTGCTACACAATTGTAATAAACAGTGCTATAAATTAGCAAGTGGTGGAGGAAAAAAATAAGACTTTATGCCCAGCTACAGGCTAATGTTTCCTTAAGTTACGTACACACGTCCAATGGTTATAGGACGAGAACCTGGCATGTGTACAGTGCCCGTCGTCCATCATCCGAACGACCGTCCTGGCGGATCCAAGGACGATGGATGACGAAAGATCCTAATGCAAGGGAAGCGGTTGAGCGCTCAGCAGGGTGCCGCTCCATCGTTCTCCCCCTCCTCTCTCCATTTAGCAGGACGGTGCTGTATGTACAGCACTCATTCATGTATCGTGCAGTCCTTTGTGGTTGGAAAGGATTGTGAAAGATCCTTTCCAACGACAATATTTGCAAATGTGTATGAAGCGTTAGTGTTGGCCCTCAGCTGCAAATGTAACTATTCAATGTTCATGCCACATAAGATCTATCCCTCTGCACTATCATAGAATGGAGCTTTTTTGGTATACCAGTATTGCTGCAGATTAAAGCACACCATTGCTTCTTACAACCTGGCAAGCATATACTGGCCATTTAATGTGCTTTGGTTCACACACACCTACCTGCTGTACTTGCCTCATAATTGGAAAGTTACGCCCTACATCTTAGTGATGGGCTCATGGTATACTATGGAACAGGACAAATTACCCAGCTAAAAATACTTTCCTGTTTCCATGCAGCTTGTGGGTTATTTATCCAGAATTTTACTACTACTACTACTTTTCATTTCCCTTTTTTATAATCTCCATAGTGTATTGTCAATAATCAGTGGATTATATATTTTGCCCTGTGAGGCTTCCTAAAGTACACATAAACACAAACAATTTTCTATTATGTGAATAATGCAGTAACAACAAAAAAAATAAATCAGACTTCAGACACAAAGGTTATATATTAGTAACTGGAGACAGAAAAAGTATCTGAGCTGCCTACAGCAACCAGTTTGTTTCCAGCAACGGTCCCTCTGATAAATAAGGGATAATTGATTAGGCGCTAACTGCAGGGTAGACACTATTTTCTCCTGTTTTGTAAATTGTTGTTGTCAATGCTGCTGAGCATTGCATCATCTTGAATAAAAAATTATGATATAACTTCGATGAAAAAATCCAAGTTTGTTTAGAAGCCAAATGACATAAGTCAGTACCACCCAAATCTTTGAGGTTCTAACTTACATAATGGTTACTTACACACTATGATGAGGTTTTCATTAAACATCTGCTTACCATATTAATACACTCACATGGGACCATAGAAGTCCTGTGTGAGAAACGTTTTTCAGAAAGACATCTTTCTTGAATTAAGTGAAACTGGAGGTCTAGGAATGTGTCGGTGCAATACAATATGTTGCCATACAATATTACTGAGGGATTACATTAAACCTAGAAATACATGCAAACAAAGAAATGTCATTTGTTACATTTCAGAATTACAATTGTATTTAGCATTTGAACAATTCTAGAACAAAAAAAACTGTTTATTTGTTCCTATTAAATTTGTTATTGGGGATAAAAATACTAAAAGTGAATCTATTCTGTATTTTGAATAGGGCACATATTTTGTATTAATCAACATAGTGTTTATGTTAACATTATAATAATAAATGTTTTGCATGCTTGCTCCTACACGTTTTGTTACTGTATTAAATATAGATATTTGGAATTGTACCACCAATGTATGTTCTTAGTAGTTCTATATTTCTCTTTTATATAGCTGAACTTAAAAAGTTGTTATTCCTTGCTGTAGTGAAGAAATGTATATGTCACTTTCTATCTGAAGTGTGCCATTAGAATAATATACGTACTGAGACCTGCTATGCCCTGGCTCTGGTCCTTCGAGTGGCATGATACTTGCCAGTGCACTGTGTCCATGTTTGACGACCCAGCTCCTACTGTTGTCTATAGGACTGGGAGCTGAAAGCAGACCTGGCACTCCACCTATTAGCAAGCTGCTCAGTGAATCAGAGTCAGGAATGCAGCAGACCATGTCCACTATATATTCCAAGTGGCACATCCTATACAAAAAAAAATGAACAACCAATGGAAAATTATCTCACTGTAAGGGCATTGTAACTTGGGGTTTCCCAAGCAAACAACCACTCTTCATTTAAAGTGACCTGTGCAACACTGTCTATGCAAATCCAGAATGTTTTTAGGATTTAATGTATCCAGAAAATTTCCCAAACTCTACAAGGTTTAACCTATTTTATAAATATTTTAAATGTATTATTTTAATATGAATTCTGTTTATGGTAAACAAAAGTCATTATTGCTAACAGACAGAGGAGATCCATAAATTTGGGCTCCGAGTAATTTATTATTATGATTGTAGGCAACAACTTTGCAAAGGATCCAAAAAAATACAGGTTTATCATAATTTCTTCTGGCAACTTTACATGTGCTTTTTTGAACTGTAGGCTTCCATGGTGGATATGACATAAGTCATGTGGTAGCAGCATTAAGTAGACCTCAGTTAATAGTTTAAAATTATTTGAGTAATGTAATAAATTTAGTTTGCATACAACATATTGTAGATCTGCAGAATAAAAAGCAAACATGGGTAGAGGTCAACCAAAGAACTAATTATGTAGGTAGAACATCGCCTAAGAATAAATAGAATTATTAAATACTTTCTCAAAGTTGGTCAGTACTAAAATGCCTAATTTTTTTTTTCTAGTGGTCATTTGGTGTGCTGTTATGGGAACTAATGACAAGAGGAGCACCTCCATATCCTGATGTCAACTCTTTTGACATAACTATTTACTTATTACAAGGACGAAGACTACTACAACCTGAATACTGTCCTGATCCACTGTAAGTGTCAGATACACAATTGTAACATTAAAATTGTCCATAGCTCTGACAACGTCAGTTGTGCTTGTTTAAAATATAAAATAATGTACATGAATTTGATTTGGGATTTTCCTGACCGAGAACTTCATTCATTTTTAAAATGTCATGTCAGGACTACATAACAGCAATAAAGGGTTGCCTAACCAGAATATTTATTAACCTACATCTCACAACATCAAAAATAATTTTATTAAAGCGTACCTAAACTCAGAATTTTCACTTTACATACCCCTTTATGTAAGGTAAAAAAAATCCGTTCGTTTGTTTTTTTTAAGTGCAACACCCTTTTTTTTTTTTAAGAAAAAAGGGTGCAGCATCGCCTTCTAGGCGATCGAGAATGAATGGGAGGACAAAGCCTCCTGGGATACCTACATCACACATCCCGGTAGGGTTTTGGGTGCTCCTTCTGCACATGCACACAACACCCATTCTGTTCTATAAAGAGGGGAGATGAGCGAGCAGCGACCGCTGTACACGTCAGATTCTCACTTGCAACATGCACAACTGTCTGTCCCTTATGATTATCTGATGTGTGTACCCAGCTTATGTCTACACAGACTGTTTCCGCGGTGTTTAAACGCCCATGTTTGAAATTCCTATTCATTCCAAAGAGCAACTTTACACCAGAGTGTATTCTTGATGGGTTGTAAGGAAAATGCATCCTCCACCAAAAATCTCACTACAAACATCCTAAAACGACTTGATACATTCTTTAAAAGCTCTGAATGCCCCACTGAAATGAACAGGTCTTTGATAGCTTTTTTCAAGCGTTTATGGGCTATTTGGGGTGTTTTTGCATGGTGTAAAATGCTTAAAAATTCATACAAAAGCTTTAGTGATTAGTGACATAGTGATTTGCTAGTGTAGACTTAGTGATAGCGCAGATTTGCTAGCTTTGATAATCCAATTATGTTCAAGCAAAATTTATGTTTAGTTTTACATTTCCTTGTGTGTTGTGTTTAGTTATTTTTGCAAAGTGAATTTTCACCACATTGACAACTAGCTTTGTTGAGTGAACATCCCCATTTAAAGTAAATCAAATCTTCGATGAATATAATGAATACCATTATTATTAAGCCAATGAGAGGCTTGTAATGTGAAAGTCAAGTTTTCTGTGTGGATCTTCTTCTTTATGCATTATGTGTCTGTGAGTTAATGGTTGATATATTTATGTCAGTTATAGATATCATATGTCAAATACCAGGTGTTTCCTTTGTATGTCTTTATAGCTGATTAATAATGATTTACTAACTTTGTTTTTTTTTGTTTATTTTTTTTAACAAAAAATAGGTTTGAAGTCATGTTGAAATGCTGGCATCCAAAACCAGAGTCACGTCCAACATTTTCTGAATTGGTTTCAAAAATTTCATCACTTTTCTCAACGTTCATTGGGGAGCACTATGTGCTTATCAACACAACATACGTCAATATAAAATCTACTGCTCCCTATCCATCTCTCCTATCTGCGGAAGAAAACACAGATTTCAATCTGGATACATGACTTTTTCCTACCTACCCATGTGACTGAGTCTCTTACTCTTGAATTCCAAGAAGATTTTTTTGTCCACGTAATTTGGTATATGTCGACAAAGTTGGCATATTTTCACTTTTGTTATTTTGCACTAGAAGCAGACATTCTTGTTCCTTAATGTGACTACGGACTGCTGTACATACGATGGTACATGATACACAACATTTTTTTATTGACGTCTTTGGAAAAGGTTACATGTTTCTTGTGTTTAATGTTGATATTGTTGCGATGTGCTTAGCACAGTTGTAAAAATGAGCCCCTGATTGATAATGGACAGTGAATGGCTATTCCCAGAACATCTCCATGATAATGTGAGCTCTATGCTGTATATTTGTAAAGCACTTTTATCTGGGTAGATAGCTGCTGACTCTGGTGGTTGTGCAAAATTCTTGATTAGATACTGATAGACAACTATAAAGCAAACTATGTTGTTTCTTTTGAATAATAAAATATCAAAATTAAGTTTATTGGATTGGTGGAATAATGAGAGTAGGGAAGTGTCATAAAACATACAGTCAACTATACTCCAAAAACAAATATAAACTTTGGTTGGCAATCATGAGAATAAAATGAATGTTGGAAGCAGATTACCTAACAGACATTGTATAATAGTACAGAGATCACAATCTCAAGGAAATCAACTGCATTCACAGTAGCAGTTGCTGCTATAAATTGCAACAGTGATGTCCCATTGTATCTGTGGGCATGTTTGGAAGACCAAAGATAAATCTGACACATAAATCTGAAAAGAGAGTACATAAACCAGAGCTATAAGTCTAAGAATATCTAGACACATCAGAAGGGACACTCATTTCTCTGCCATAGCATGCTGTTATCTCTGAAGCATACAGAATCATAAAATGTAATAATCTCATCATATTGTCTTCTGGAACCTGAAAGCACTGCACCTTCTATCCACATGGTCATCTCAACCAGTATCCCTATGACATTTCAATGTTCTAAATTCAGATAATAAAATGAAGAAAACTATTTATTATTCTACAAAGCAGATGTCCTCTAGGGCTAAAGCTACGCACACACGTCCAATGGTTCTCGCCTGATAATCGGAAGAGAATCTGGCATGTGTACAGCGCCTGTCGTCCATCATCCGAACGACCGTTCTGGTGGATCCACGGGCAATGGACGGCGAAGTGGGGGAGTGTGCAGTGGGGTGCTGCTCCGTTGTTCTCCTCCTCCCCTCTCTATAGAGCATGTATGTACAGCACTCGTTCATGCATTGTGCAGTGCTTAGTTGTTGGAAAGGATTGTGAATGATCCTTTCCAACAACTATAATTGCACATGTGTACCCAGCTTTAGTGTGATAAAAGTATTGTGTATAGGTGTTGTTTTTTTTTTGCATTGGTGTTCTGTTTAGGCCAAGTTCTGCCAACTGCAAGTAAAACAACTCCAAACTTCCATGAAAAGTTTCTTTAAAAGGAAAAGTGTAATCTGTGTACATATGTGTCGGGTGAAAGCAGAAAAGAAAAGACAGGTTAAAACATTAGCAGCACAAATTGTAATCTTGCATTCATTCTTTTTCTTTAAGCTCATTGTAGATATTGCCTACCAAAGTGCATGCGACAGGATTCACATCAATACAGGCAGACCCACCACTGTTTACTTCGCTATACCTCATCAACCAACATAATTATGGTAAACACTTAGCAAACCTGATGCACTTCAGTCAAGATAGGTAAAAAATCTAGGTTAAAGTGATGAATACAGTTTATATGAAGCTGAAAATATTCATATATCCAGTTGCCCATTACAATAGAAGTCTACTTTAACTATTGACACTTGTGAGTGCCGGGCCCTTCTGCATTGTTTAATTGAACAGATTTGAGAAGCCTGTTCAGTATGTGAATTAAATTTAGCTTCAAAAGAACCCAGGTAGATATATGGTGATCATGTATATAAGCCTCAATAAGAATTAAGGTGATCTATTGGGTTTAATATTGTTGAGAAAACTACTTTATGTTCTAATATTTTACACTGTACTTATCAAATGTAACTCTTGAAGTTGAGTGATACAACACTGGAAAGCTCATCATGCAATAGTGTGCTAAAGACTTTCATATTGAAGAACAGAAATGGACCAATGTTTGATGGAAGTATATGCAGCCAATGACTGAAGACTTTTTAAACAAATCAAAAAATGTTGAGCATTTTGCAGTTCATCTAAGTTGGTTTCTCAGAAGCTGCCACTTGCAGAGCTTTATCTTGGCTGCACTGTTTCAGCTTGAGCAGTTGCTGTGCTAGTAGTTACAGTATGATTAAATTCTTTACAAACCTTCCTCATTCTGTCACAAGAGTGATGTGAACACTGGAGCAGAACATTTATTATGTCTAAACAATGACTAAAAGTACAATGTGTGTTCCTTTGGATTTCTTTTTCTTAATGCTGTACAGTTGTTTTGGTGTAGGATGTAACTGGATGTGTTGATTTAAAGTTTTATATTTTTATAATAAATGTTTATTTTTAAGGCTATGTATAATGTTACCTTTATGTGGAAAATGAAAAACTTAGTGAAATATGTGTCCTTTTAATTTTTCAAGTCCTAATAAAGTTTAGGATTACCCTTCTTACTGATGTCATGTGTAAGAAGTGTCCATTACGTGGCAGTGGTTATATGATACCAGAAAGTGTGACTGTTGCATTGCTGACACTTGCATGTAAGTAGTGGTTTTCCTGCAATAGCTAACTGTATTAAACTACTGAGAACCACTTTGATCTCAACACAGCCCTTGTTTCTAGTCTCCGACAATAGGTATACAGCCCTGAAAGCAGAAAACTACAAACAAGTACATGAACATGCAAATGAGAAACAATTCATGATATAGAAGAGGCTACTTTACGAACAAAAAATTATACTGCGCAGTCTGAATAGAAGATAAAACCAGAAAATCTACAATATAAAAGAACATAGTGATATGATGCAACTAATTACCGCTAAATAGATCTTTCTTTATATCACTTAACATCTATGTGACAGTATTATAAATAGTAGCAAATATCTGCCCTTTCATTAAACGGGTGATTCAGAATGTAAAGCAAGTATGAAAATATTGTGCATGACAAATTGGAGAGGTTGTGCAGAATCAATAGACACGATAATGAGGGGAGCTAAATCTTATAGTGTACCTGTGCTCAGACAATTGACAAAGTATTTACATATTCTTAACAAGCAGTAGAATTGTAACACCCAGTCATACCCTCCTAAATTAATACTATAATGCAGTAATTTATGGTAATAAAAATGCTTCTTCTTTTATTTTTTTATTAATTAGGAAAGCTTGTCCTGGCAGCACCTGAGTTTTACAAAAGCGCAAGAACACGTCCCAATCAACAGTGCTGCTCAGAGAGAGAGAAAAATATTATTTGGAGCAGTTTTATTTGGGGTGTGCCTCCCTTATGGCACCACTTAGCTGATAAAAAGTAAAAAAGAGCCAGAAAGATTACTATATATGCAGTCGATAGTAGATTGGAATCATTAGAGTAGGGCAATGTCATAAAACATGCAGTCAACAATATTATAAAAACAAATTACACTCCTTGGCAACGATGAGAATAAAATAATTATATTAGAAGCAGATGACCTAACAGAAATTGTATAGTAGTACAAATAATAATTACAATTTCAAGGAAATTGACTGAATTCATAGTAGCAGTTGCTGCTATATAAAGCAATATTAATTCTAATAATGTAAATTAGTACATTTGGACTAGCTATCAATTGCCTCTCCAGCTGCTTGTATTGTGCAGTTATTCATTATCAAAGGTCCTCAACAATAACCACAAAAACTGAAAAAAATCATGTCTGCCCTCTGTCAATTTATAACAGCGAAGACTTTTTTATTTTGAGTAACAGGCTGCTAGGATTTTGTTGCAATCGAAAGCAAAGGGATTTATTTTACCATCCAGGAGAGCACCTGCCAAGACAGCACTTAGGACACAAGATCATACCATCCCCCTCACTAACTATCCTGGGATTTAATTTATCCCAGGGTTCAACAGATCTAAGCTGTATCCCAAAGATGAGTGCTGAAACTAGCTTTCCAGAACCCAGAACCACATTATACACACACTGCCAGAGGTATTATCCCCTACCTTAACTGCAGAAAAAGTGTGTGGTGTATACAATTCATAGGCTCCAATTTACCGTGGTCTCTATAGGCACAAAACAAACATATTATTATTATTGTTATTAACCACCTAAGCGTTACACTGAGGTCT
>NC_092859.1:95036605-95052118 GCF_032062135.1 Pyxicephalus adspersus
ATGTACAAAATCTCGGGCTTAACCATCCTTGCAGTTTTTTTTTGCCCGAGCGAAGGTCGGGCTTAACTGCAAGGAGGTTAATAATAATAATAAACAATATTTATATAGCACCAACATATTACGGCTTATAAATAATTTGCATTAAAGCACATAAATATTCATCAATAAAAGTACACAAATCATTTTATTTAAACTTATCACATCAACTAAGATAATTATTGTTTTTCGACTACTATTATTTTTTTTCAACTACCACCAGGACATTATCTTGCATAATTACAACATTTTTTGATGCTTAGTGTACACTGCCCTGTCCAGGATACCTTGTATTGTAGTAGTAGTGAAAGAGGTAAACACTACAGGAGTATGGTGAGAGGATTTGCTAGGATTGTGAAAGGCCCACGGCATCCTGAAGAGAGCATTAATGTGTAGCAACCACGACAAAGGGAGAGATCGTGCAAAATTGTTAGACGGGGTTAGAAGGGCATAATTTACAGAGAGCAGGGGTCAGAAATACTGTATATGTTCAAGTATAAACTGATCAGAATATAAACCAAAATACCTATTTTTTACCCTGCATATACATTTATGCTCTAACCATATCTGAGAGCCCTCACTGTGTGTGTCAGCGCCATGTATGTGTTACTGGGTGTGCATTAGGATTTTACTAATGGGGAGAAGAGGACTGTCATACTACACTGAGAAGGACATCGGAAGTATGTTTATTAGGATATAAAGTAGGTTCTCTGCTACAAACTAACGCAAGGTAAGGAGGGGCCAACGTTGAACGGTAAGAAGAAAATGGGCCATGTTTATTGCAGATAGGACACAGTTATGCAAACAACAGAGGAACAAAGACTGAAGATACATTCAATTACAGTCTGCCTGGTCAGTCACAGCTTTCAACACAGAACAGCAAGTGGTGCAGAAAATCTAATTAGTAGACCATAGAATTTGTTGTGTGTACATATGGGATTGTGTCAGTTACGCAAACCCCACACTTTGTGGAATGGTTGTATTATAAGGAGTATAGGTGACACAATTTTGCCAGAAAGTGTTTTTCTCCAGGATAGGAAGAGGCATTCAGAATGACCTTAAATGAGAGACAAAGAATGCTCACTGCCTGGATATGGAGCTGATCTTTTTGTGTCAGTAATTCCATTTGCACACCTGAAAGAAGCATGCAGGTAACTGTGTGACAAATCATGTGACAATTGGGTCAGTGATTCAGAAAGTATTAAAGGCAAAGGATCAGAATACCAACAAGGCAAACTGCATGCTTCAGAACCAGGTCAGAAATGGCAGTTTACATATTCTTTTAGTATAGATCCTCTTTTACATCACAAATTGGATGTTTGAGATTACAACCCACATATTTTATTCTACAAAACCCAACTATAAACGTTTACAGTTGCTTCCAATACTGGAATATGAGGAACATAGAATCTGATTTTTTAAAGCTCTCTAAGATTGTAGAAGATATACTAACATGGAAGAACTTAGGTGATCCAGGAAACCTGGAATGGATCTGGTCCAAAATTTAAAACAGTTGCAAAATGATAGGAAATGATTTTATGAAATCTTTTTAAGGTTCTCCCATGATAGTCTATATCTCCCAGTCATAGAGTGATTTAATAAGGCCCATGGTGTCATAAAACCTTTAGGAGGAATATACAGACATAAAGTCAGTGTAATGTAATCAGTTTATTGTGAACAGTTATAGCCTAAAAGTTGTTGTAGCATCATATTTTTTGCTTTTTGTACAGGCATTTATAGATTTCACTACTAGGACAGAGAGCTAAGTTAAAGAATCGTAATAAATGAGAATGAGTCATGTGTTTGAATTCTCCAGTAACCCAGCACTTCCTCATCAGTTCTCCCTGATGAAAGTGTCTTTTATTTGTTCCACTGACCTTTTATCACGTTGGCTTCAGTGATTCAGCAGAGTGTTCCGCATTATGGTCTCAGCTCGCTTTAACAATGTTTGGCAGGAGCAGGCACATTACTCACGTTACGTTAATTACATTGTCAGTATTCTTAATCTGGATCAAAGTCATCCTAGAGAGATCTTGGAGTCACAATTCTTTGGACTGTAGTGCAGCTGTTTTTTAGGAGAGTGAAGAGTGATCCTTGTCAGGGTCTTATTATAAGCCCCATCACCATGCAATGAATTTATCAGGGGCTATGAACTTCTCATGCCCACCACACACATTAACATTTCATTTTTAAGTCTGAAGGCATGCAGTACCCTGGAAATAGGCCAAAGTTTTATAATGCCCAAGGATTTTACTTCAGCAAATTTCTTTCAGCACCTTCATTACTGTATATCAGATTAGTTTATGTTTTGCATACAGTGACTATATATACATTATACAAATAGAACTTTACAGAAAACAACATTGTGGTATTTGTTAGCACTTCAGTCAGGAATATGGTTACATAGTTACATAGTAGGTTAGGTTAAAAAAGACATAAGTCCATAATGTTCAACCACTAGGTAAATAAACATATCGCAGATATAAAACCCTATAAGACATAGTTGGTCCAGAGGAAGGCAAAAAAAAAAACTAAAAAAAAAGTAAAGTTACATGTATCACACAGCTACTTACAAGCTAATTTTACACATTCCATCCAGCCCTACTCATATCTGATATAATGTCATTATGTAAAATATTTGATTTATGATGTCATCATAAACACTGGAAAACAGACACACTTTGTGCAGAAATCTAATACATCTCATATTTGTAAATTATTTGCAAGGGCCATAAAAATAGTATTGTCACCAACACTGCTGGTGGGGGCGAGGGGTTAGTGTGAACCTGTGGAGCCGTGTCCGAAGAAAAATAAAATGTAAAAAAGCATGTAGATTTTCTGTTAATAAAAGCTGTGGTCAGTAAAACTCCCTACAAAGCTCCTGCTGACATTTTGTGACATTTATATTTTATATTTACATTTATATTGACATTTATAAATAAGGCAATCTGACATTCCCTTAAACATTCCCACATTGGCATCCTCAAGGGTTCATGTGTTTCAATGGAAGTAATTGATTCCCACAAAATAAATGTATGAGGGAATACCAAATTCCCTGTTTTAAAAATAGAGCCCCTTGACTTAATTGCAAAGCCTCTGAATAAATAATTGTCACCAAATTTGTTGGGGTGGTGGAAACATGTCCCAAGTGAAAATATAAATAAATATTATATGTATTCTTTTGTAAATAAAAGTGCAAATAAAGTCTAAAAAGATTTTATAGCTAATGTAAGCATGTCCTAAGTAAAAATTGTTTTAAAAACCAAAAAAATCCAGTAAATTATAATAAAATACTTGGTTGCGTCTCCCAGCATTCAGTTGTCTCCAGGACTTGGTGCGCAAGGGATGGTGTCTACAGATAGGCCAGCAGCTGACCAGGAGCCCACAAATACAGAGTACAGAATTATCAGGAAATCCAGAAACAAGCCAAAGTCAAAACACAGGAAATCAGTCCACCAAGCAAGGTACAAAGGGAAGGGCACAAGCAGAGTCGGGGTCACAAGCAAAGGTCGGTCCAGGCAGAGTTCAAAGGATAGTCAGGAACAGGCACAGGTCAATAACAGAGAAATACTCCAAATCACTCTAGCACAGGTAAGCCCAGCAGACGCTATAACAGCACTGGTGACTGGAAGCAGAAAAGGCTTTAAAGTCCCCGCAGCCAATAGCAGTGCAGGACTGAGTCAGGAGCTGATTAGCCTTTAGAATCCTCTTCAGCTGTGCATAGCCTACCAATGGATGCTGGGGATGCCATAAATCCATCAGGCTGCACAGCTAAAGGGAAGCAGGGGCTGCTGCTATCTTAGTTCTAGCTGTTGCAAATGACATTGCTGGACAGAACAATGTTTATTACTGTGATGGTGCACAGCACGGAGTTGCCGGACAGATGAGCATTTCCTAACATTAACTCTTGGAAAATTGATGATGCATTTATTTAAACTTTGGGACATGCACCCAAAGATCCCTCGGTTGCCCAAGAGGATATTTTTCAATTATTTTGGGGTATATATTTTAATTCCTTTGTCTTTGTCTTTAATTTACATAGGCAAGACAATGGGCCTGATTTATGAGAGCTCTCCAAGGCTGGAGTGGATACACTTTCATCAGTGAAGCTGGATGATCCTCCAACCCCTGAACAGATTTGGCATTTGTTAGCAAATGTTTAGAACCCGGGACCAGATCCATTTCAGGTTTGCTGTATCACCCAGCTTCACTGATAAAATTGTATCCTCTCCAGCCTTGGAGAGGTTTAATAAATCAGGCCCAATAACGCCAAAAAAGTCTATTTTGACAAAGGTGTTGCACAGGCCAACACTAGAAATGTAAAAACCACTGTAGTCAATAAATTATGAGAGCTGAAGTGGTAAATCTGTATTTTAGCCACATCCCGAAATTACTACATCGCCTTTTGCCTGCCATTAACTCTGCCTTGTTCTTTTAGAATCCTAGCAATGCCTCTCCATAATTTGTTTTTTATTACCTAAAATTTATCAATAAGAAATGAAATACATGGGAGCATTATTTCTCCAAGACTCCAATTTGAAAGAGGAAGCCATATAATATAAAATAAATAGTATTAAAGAGGTACAAATGTTTTTCAGGAAGTATTATTATTATTATTATTATTATTATTATTAAACAGGATTTATATATCGCCAACAAATTACGCAGCGCTGTACATTAAATAGGGATTGAAAATGACAGACTAATACAGACAGTGATACAGGAGGAGAGGACCCTGCTCCGAAGAGCTTACAATCTAGTAGGTGGGGGAATTTCACACACAATAGGATGGGCGATATGTAGTGGTGGGAAGTAATGAGGGTTTAGCAGACAGAAGAAGATGGGTAGGCAAGTTTGAAAAAATGAGTTAAAATGAGTTAAAATGAGTTAAAAGTATGTTAAAAATAGTTAGATGTATGCTAAGCCCATTCTGTAAAATGCATCTAAACTATATACACACTGGATATCAGCTTGCAAATTGATTCCAGGACAATAGTTCTTTGAGCCTCTTTTTACATTTTATGAACTGTGTGGAGACTTAAGTGGTTCTCAAATAATGATTGGCTAATTAAATCTTATGTACATACTATACCATATCAATACCTTCTCAAAATAGCTGGAGCTGCATACTACTGAGACTGTCAGAAGAAAATATATACTTGACACACATAATGGGCAAAAGTTTTTGAAGGCAAGTTTCTGAGTCAAGTAACATACCTGCTGTCTAGTGCTGTAGATTTTCCTGTACAGGTAGATCATATCCTAATCTTCTACTACACATACTGCATAATTCTGACATTGATAGTTTCTTTGTTTCAAAGCAAACTCAAGCTTAAGTTACCTACCTTTTTAGCTGACACAAAAATGTCTTCACATGCAGTACCTATTGTATCATCTAGTGACCTGTAAGAGCCCATAGCTTAGAATCAGAATAGGCTACATACACATGTTCAATAATTGTCGCTGGAAAAGATCTGACACAATCCTTTCCAATGCCAAAAGACTGAACGAGACATACAGCGTCATTCTTCTCTATGTAGAGGGAGGAAGCGATGGAGCGGCACTCGGCTGCACTTTCTCCCCTTCACTTGTATTCCGATTGTTCGTTGCTCGTAGATCCGCCAGGACAGATCCATGAACGACGCTGGTTGAGCTCTGCACACATGCCCTGAGGCTTTTATCGGACGAGAATCATCTCACGTGTGTTTGTAGCCTTACACTTGCTAGATTGGCCAATGGCCAACTTCCAGTAAAATAGAAATGGTTGCAGACTCAGAATGTACTGGGACTTCAGCAGCTCTCCTCTTATAAGGGTTAGAACTTAAGTTTCAGGCTAACCCAGAATGTTTTACTTAAGATGGCCCAGAACAGTGAGAGGATGTGTAATTCAGCATGCACCTGGGGCAACAGTAATAGATATAATTTGTTTTATGTGCTTTGTCCACTGCAATAAAGTAGCAAGAACATCGGCATTGCATTTATAAAGTTTGCTTTCTCTTATCTTATTGCAGAATGGTTGTATAGACTGATATTCTTTCCTATCTTCTGTGTTTGTGGTAAACCACAGGAAGCTCTATGCACACAGCAGCTGGGTTAGCTCTTTGACCTGCCATCCATCTATATAAAGTTTCCTAATTTGAAGCATTTTATTGTGGTGCACCATGTATACCCTTAACCACCCTAATAGGGGATCATTACTTGAGAATGTTACATGATTTTATGTTAACAGTAATGCTATTGGTAACGCATGTTTTGTTTTTGTGTTGCATTCTTTCCTTTTTCACTAAAAATATAACCAGCCAACAAACAACAAAAAAAAAAAATTGCAATTCTGATCACCGATTATCATATCCTTCACACTCCATCCCTTTACGTAATGTCCCAAGTCAGATCCTTAACACTCATCTTTTTTACAAGGTCAGACCCACCTCACTTCTCTGCTTTTCTTGTTACACCATCCATATTTTTCTCCACTACTTCCAGGCTAGCATAATATAGTTCCATATCAGATCCTCCACCTGCCTTTCCTGCACATTTTGCTCTATGTCAGATCCTACTCCTCTGAGTCAAGTAACATACCGAAATACACTAACATACACTACAGAAATCAGTGCTCATAACAGGCATGTAAAAAACTGTCATACATGAACTGTGCTTTGGGAATTACACTAAAGAAATGAAAGATTTCAGTAGACAGGACAGGGGGACTTTCAGGGGGGTCTCTCTTTTGGGACACTAATAGTAAATATTAGTATACACACCTGCACTTGAGACGTAAGACTTTGCTAAAATAACAACATCAGATGGACTGTTCAGATTCTTATCAATCGCTGGTTCTTAAACGGTATGTACGTATAGCCCATTGAATTGCAGATGGAATAGGGAAGCATTTTAGCCCTGACAAAAGACAAATATATATATTAGAAGATTTCCTCTCAAATATGTTGTATTGACAACTTTCACTTGGATCTATAGAAAGGGTAAATCTTCCCAGCTGAGACACAGACAACAATAACAACTCAAGTGGGGTTTGAATTGCCTTCCTAGTCTATTCGTAAAAAAGTGGTTATACATGCACCTTAATTAGCAGTAAAACGATGTATTTGTATAGAATACTTCAATCTCATAAATACTTATATACTTAGAACTATAATATGCATTTACCAACAAAAATAAATGGCTGTGGCCTTGCCAGGTCCATGTATACACTCTGCACACTTGTTTGGCCATGTAGAGAGTCATGCTCTGAACTCTCCATCATTTGGCATGCATGTGCAGAGGAAATGCCTAGGCTACACCAGGAACATTCTAAAAATAGGTATGTGGTGCATCAATACCTAACAGATAAGTATAAGACTGGAAAGGAGGGCTTGGAGTAGTAGGACTAAAAAATAAATGAAACGGTACCATTTCACACTGAATGGTGTAACAATATTTCAAAACACCATTTAGAAAATGCATTTTAACATGTTTTCTTCGAAAGGCATTTTATATTGTGTTTGCAACCTATTAAAAACTTTAATTTTCATTGCAACCTGCAACACAAGTCTTTTAGAAGTAAACTTGGAAAGAAAGGCAAGTCAATGAACTTCTTCTGAAAATGTACCAACACTGCCATCTAGAGTAAATCTATTGATCTGCTTTTATTTAATTTCTTAATTGCAGTTTGTTTTAATGCTTTATATTATACAAATACCAGAAGTTTCAGAAAATAGGATGCAATACAGAATCACAAATAAGAATAAAATAAAACAGTTGAATAAAAATCAATATGATAACTGTTAAAAATTATTACAACAGTTCTCAGACATTCTTTCTGAAAATGAAGGCAAGACTGCTGAAACTGCTATACAGCTTTTGAAGTGAGTTTTAACATTTGACATACTGTATGTATGTACACATCTACATGTATTCTGATATATCTGTACATAAATATGTGTTAGAAACACTAAACAGGTAGCAAGTGTTTATAGTGGAAACCCAATCATCCAAATCACACTAAAAGTGTTAGTTTTAAGGGCTTCTCACGCAGTGTTATAATTTATATTTTGTTGGATGAAGAAAAACATCCTATATTTTTTTGGGTATATACACTACTGTCTCTTTGTGAACCTTGATTACAAATCTACTAACTTTAAGAAACAGCTAAAAGTCTGCCCCTAAGTTACCAACTTTTGTATTGTTTCCCAACAACATTGAAACAGCAAATAGGAC
Organism: Pyxicephalus adspersus; assembly: GCF_032062135.1. NCBI lineage: Eukaryota > Metazoa > Chordata > Amphibia > Anura > Pyxicephalidae > Pyxicephalus > Pyxicephalus adspersus. Next base: position 95,044,856 of record NC_092859.1, read on the forward strand.
TCCTTCCCTGCCCAATCACTTAAGATCAGTGAGCACTGCCTTTGGCATTATGGTGACCAGCAAACTAAAACACCCATATAAAAGCTGTGCTATCTTCATTAAAGGTATGATTTTAATTTGAAATTTTCCATTTAAAATAAGAACAATGCTTTTAGGCCTTCTGAAAAATGTGTAGACGTGTTTGGAGCAGATCAGTCCAATTCAGCGTTTAAAAATCTGCACTTTTGGTTTAGAAGTTAAACAGATATAAGAGATTTTTAAATCCCTGTTCTGGGAACAACTGTATTATTTTAGAATTCCCATTTACTTCATTGGTAATACCAGGGTAAAATAGCATTAAAAAACATAAAAAAATGCAGAATAAGATGGGTGGTTTAACTGAAGTGAATGGCTGGTTATAGGTCCTGAATGTCTGCCAACCACTTAATAACCACTCATCTATGCTTTACTCTTGATAGAAATGAGTTTGGACGCCGTGTGCATGTTGGCACTTTTTTTTATAAAACAGATAACGGTAATATTAAAATTAGAAAAATATTGATAATAATAATGAATACATTCCTTTTTCTCAGAGTACAAATGGCTGCAGTGCGCACAAATAAGTGAAACCAAAAACATTACATGCTTCATCCTACTGTTCCAAGGATTGCATTGGATAAGTAGTTAAAATAGGTGATTATAGCTGTTTTTTTAATGTAGATTATTGCTGCCCACCAACTTTTCATGTTAATTGCAAAGCCCCTGAATATAGTATTGTCACCAAAAATGGCACCTCAAATCAAAATAAATTTTAGCTATAGAGGACAACAAATGTTTCTACTGCAATCAAGGTTTTTTTTAGCAAGGTCCTTCATTAACATCCCAGTAGTTACAGATACAATGGGGTTTTATCATAATCATATAAGTCAATCATAATATTTTTTGTAAATATTACACGTTCACATATTTATGAATTCCACTGCACAAAATCTATGATTTTGCCATGAAGAAGATGTGCAAGAGGCCTGAAGTATGCACAGTTGGAAAACTGCTCATGTGACCCTCTGCACATTGCTGGATCCTAAAAACATAACTATCAGTAAAACACAGAACAATAAAATGTGTTTCTGGTATTTTTATTTCTAGGGATTTCTATAATCCTTTCTAGAAATGAGTAAGGGGTACTATGTACCTCTTTACTTATTCCCTAGGGTAGGGGGCAGATATCTGGCCTCTCTCCTTTATTAGGGATGGCTTTTAGATTCTAAATAGAATAGGCTTCCCAGCTGCCGATACTCTCAGTATAGGGGTAACAGCCCCTCTCCCCAACAATGACCCTTGCCACCATTTGGCGCAGGCAGGAGTCTGTTTTTCGGTAAAATAAGGGGGGATTTTTGGCAATTCCAGTGGATCTTTTATGGATAATAGAGGGGGCACATACACTCACTGCCTTGTTTCGTATGCCAATTAGAGGGTTGGGGGTTTAGAAAAAGTAAAGTGCCCTGTGCTGTATTTTCTCCTACTATTTCTTTTACCTTAAGACAATTCAACAAGAATCATTTTTTTCTACTTCCAAATTTATAGCACCTAGAAAAGGAGCAGCTGTACAATATTTAATGTGAAAGCCTGAACCAAAATGAACCTTGGAGTTCTGTCATTTCTGAGTTCCGAGTTTCAGCTCAGAAGCTGCTAATTCTTCCCTTAAACTCAAAATTCCACAAATTCTGAGTGATAATTCCTAACTGCAATGACTTCTTATTCAAGATCCCAATAATTGATGGGACACCACCTGGGATTGTTGTTCCCAAAGTTTTTGTCAACAACATCGCCCAATTATTAGAGCTCTTAAGAAAACATACAAATTTTAGTTTGGCTGTATATTGGGCTCCCCATGTCATCTGTACCATTTGTTCCAACGAACTGCGTGACTGGCTAAATTGTGTAAAGGTAATCTAAATGATTTGTATTTTTGCAATCCAAGTGGATTTTAAATTTAAAGGAAGCACCTCATAATGATTAATTGCCTATGAGAGGAACCATGCAGCTCCCAATGTTGCCTGCTGGTGGCACTGTGGTTTAGCACACCTTGCATGTGCTTCCACAGGCAACCAGCAGGTGGCTTGCTGCAGAGTCACCTCCTGGTTTGGCAACACCTGTGGCTAATAAAAAACAGGCTATATATTGTGCCTTCACAAGCCTTAGCATTATGTCAGAGTTTCTACCAACAGGAGGGAGACCAGCATTGGCAGCATACACTATAAAGCCGCAAGTCAGGGATAAGTTAAATGCAGTTATTGGAAGCGAATAGTGCAACAATCCTTAAACATGCAGATTTTTACAATGGGGAACAATATCAACAGCAAAAGCAGGAGCGGGATTTCGAAGAGCAAGTGACCAGAGCACCAAGCAAGGATTTAAGTTCAAGCATTAACAAAATGAGAGGCCATGCGAGGCTTGTGAAGGCAGAATATATAGACCTGCTAAATATGAGCATAGGGAGCTTAAGGGTTCCTTACATCCTACTTCTGTACCACCACATGATGAACTTGCTTCTGTAGAAGGTGATGAGGAATACAGTGAAGGTGCAACTAGTTACAATTTAGAATCATCTAATCCTGATTACGTGTCTGATGAAGATTCCGAACCAGAAAGCAGAGCTGAATGATCTTGTTCATGACCTAAATCTATCCAAAGCCTAAGTAGAAGTACTTGCATGAAATAGGTGTTACTGCAACTCATTAAAGAACATGAATTCTTAACTTGACAACTTTCCTACTAATAATCGCTCGTTGTGTTATTACTATGACATCAATGGACTCTTCAACAGTTTGTCATGTTTTCGGGTGTCTCTTTATTGTTTCTTTACAAAGAAGCCTGAAGGCAGTCCTACTGCAAATTGGCTATTCCAAACCATGTGTACCGATTACTGTTCTGTTCTTTGACAACATGAAGATCTTGCTTAAACCAATCTAATAGAAAAGACACCAGTGGAACACCTGTGGTCATCTAAAGATCATTGGCATATTGATAGGAATGCAAGGAGGATACACAAAAACTGCTGTTTCCTTTGCCTATGTGATAGCCCAGCTGCTACAGGTCATTGGGTCTGATTTATTAAAGCTCCCAATGCTGGAGAGGATACACTTTCATTAGTGAAGCTGGGTGATTCAGCAAACCTGGAATGGATCTGGTCCAGGATTAAAAACACTTACCAACAAATAGCAAATTACTTTGAAAAAATCTATTCCAGGTTTACAGGATCACCCAGCTTCACTGAATAAAGTGTAACCTCTCCAGCCTTGGAGAGCTTTCATAAATCAGGGCTATTATGTCAAGCATATCTGGCAGCCAAGAGATACCTAGTCGTGTCAAATTCATACCTCTTGATGATCCACATAAAAATTTTTTGTTACCTCTCCATATCAAGCTAAGCTTGATGAAGAACCTTGTAAAGGTCATGGGTACTTTGTTGAGAAATTTCCAAACATAAGCACTGTGAAAATCAAGGAATGAATGTTCATAGATCCACGGATCAAGTCTGTTTTGCAGGACGAAAGTTTTAAACAATCCTTCTAAGCAGCTGAGCTAGAAGCTAGGGAGCCATTCAAGTGGCATTCAAGTATTTAATTTTTTTTATATTAATATAATGTGATATGATGATTTAAAATTAAAGTAACATAAAGTTAGTTCATATAAATCAATGAGAAAAAGAAACTCTGCACTAATTTAATAAGATGGAGCAGCACACAAAAAAGCGGGCAAACTTTCAATAAATAACAGTGGAATAACGTGCCGCTATAAGAAGAATATAAAAACCATGAGGTTGAAAATAATGGACTGTAGTAGCGGCATCACTCGCGTCTATAGACCAGCGGCATCTCTGCCTATGCATGGCCCCGCATTGGACTGTTTTATAGACGCAAGTAATGCTGGGAATTGTAGTAGCGGCATCACTGGTGTCTATAGACCAGCGGCCTCTCTGCCTTTGCATGGCCCCGCATTGGACTGTTTTATAGACACAGGGAATTGTAGTAGTGGTGCTATTTCAGTTTCCAGTTTGGCCAGCGACTTTGTCGAAGTTTTTAATTTTGGCCTACAGTGTATTTGAGTTTGACACCCCTGCCTTACACGAAGCAATTCGTACTTCTTTTTTTAAGCACGTGGGCAAAAATATATATCTATATATAATGTGCAGAGACTAATGTATACTAACTAAAAAATATACCTTGCCAGAAAGAATGTTGATGGGTTGGAGTCAATGTTTCATATCCATCTGCCCAACCGATTGTTATTCAATTTCAAAATATATCTGTTAACTAAGGAAACAAGTAGCACAGAGTGAGGCACATTTATCATTTCTGTTGTGCAGTATGGCAGCTGTTAGCAGGAACACAAAAACAGATTATGAGACAAATAGGAGTTCAGCTTCATTTATCATTCCCCCATGCTGCACTGCAATCGAATTAAACCTGTCCCTGACCCCCTTCTAATTGTAGGGGAAAATCTGTGTTACAGACATGAGCAAATCTGTCAGTTGCCCTTCTGCCCCTCCATGAGCAGGGTTTACAATTACACATAAAAACTGTTGCACAGATTTTACTGAGAAGCACTTGATTTGCATTTATTGAGCTTTCCATTTGCTAGATAAAGTTATCTTGATGACCGAACACTGAATTGCCTAAAAAAAAGTCCATCACTGTGCATAACCTAGAACCTGCTTCCATACCTGGTAAAGAAAAAAAAAATACACTCACCTATGTCTGCGTTCTAGGTCACTTGACAGCACTACTTTGTCTGAAGGGGACTACTGATCCATTGTCACTCCTCTGGTCTCCAGCCACTCTTTTCCGAGTTAACTGCTATCCAAGATTCCCACTGCTGGCCAGCCAATGGGAAGTGTTAATATCCTGAAGACAGGACCCTGAAAAGAGAACACTGGGTGCTGGAGGGTAAGGTTAGCGTTAGCTTTAAGTGTCAAATGGGCATTTTATTTTTTTTACCCACACGGGGATCTGTTAGAAGGGAGTGGGGTGGAAGTGTGTTACCTCTATATGGTCACCACAGAAGACAATGTGTAATGTGGGCATAATAAGAAACCAGTGAGAACACAGAAGAGCAATTGAATAAATTGGATTTGGCTGTGAGAGGACTGAAACCTCCAATCGTATATTGTACAATATCACCTTATCAGACGATAGAAGGAGCAACATAGTTGAAATTCTACAGTAAATAATGATCTTAGGAGGAAAACCCTCTGCTTTATCGATGAATGTAATACCTTATCTGCCAGATGACAACGAGAGAGAAGTTACCCTAAGAAGGTTCATTTCTCACCTTGCATTGGCCATAGGGAGGCAGAATATAGGTAACCGCATTGCTACATTAGTAATGGCTCGTGCAATGTCCATGCAGTCTCTTAGGGCTGTTCACACAGATGATAAAGTTATGGTGAGGTTACTGTTTTCCAGAGTCCAAATCCAACTGCTGAATGTTCCTTGGAGTTTTCATGAGGTTGTGTACAGTAGTTGAAAAGCATTTATGAAAATCTTGAAAACTTCTATGGAAGCATTTGTCCAGCATTATGGTTTTCTTACACGTAAAATAAGGGGTATAAAAAGAAACGTGTCACTTGTATGTATTTCTTCTTCCTATATACTGCCAAAACCTCCTCAACAGTCAAAGGCTTACAAGGAGTTGAAAAAGCATTGCAAATCTATGCAAATTGGTGATAGAAAAACTGACCATGGGATCCTTCCTATCATGGGGAGTCTCTATGATTGCTCACATTTTTTTCCATTATAATGAGATGCTTTTCAGTTGTTGTTTTAGGATTTCAAGCACTAGAACAAGTACACTAGCAAGTGTGAACAAGTCTTTAAACTGAAACCAGAAACAGGACAAGGAATTGGAAGTCTACACAAAGCTTTATTTTTAGTTTGGATATAGTAATGAATCCTTTGTCACACCTATTGGTGTTGCTGTCACTATAATAATTGGGAACATTCTTGTCCCAAATAACACCAGGTTGAACAGGAAAGTAATGGTAAATGCCCCCAGTGAGAATGTCCCAACCATTCCCCACTTCTAGAGGTGGACTCACTATCCGGCATGGTAGCCCTGGGCCCATAGGTGACAGGTTAAAACACAGCCCCTCAATATATTAATATTAACTACAACTGTCCCCTCCATCAATAGAAAAACCTGAAGGTGAAATACTCAGGAACTCATGTGATAAAGATGGGATATTTTTGTGATCATTACACCTCTCAGGTCTCCAAACATCTGCAGGGCAGTGTTGGTATTTGAACTAAATTAGTTATATGGGATGACCTCCCAAGGCTGGGGCAAATACTGGAGAGTGGTGAAAGCCTTTTCTAGTTCCATTCTCTGATCATATAACGGTCTTCCTCCTCCTACTCTGCCAGCTAACCAATCACTGAAGACCTAGAGATTCCTCAGTAATTGTGTGGGGATCAGGGCAGGAGCAGGTAAGAAATGGGCTGCCTGGGGGTCTGTCACTGAGGGGTCTGTATTTGGGGACAGGGGGCCTATTATCTGCCTCTGATATTTAGATCTATGTTGGTATCTGTCACTTACATTTGTACTACACATGTGAAATAGACACTTTGCATAACCCCAGAATCTAACATTTATCTTTATAAACCACACCCATTATTCAACACAATTTAGCAATGTTCACTTTTTTACAGCATTATCCCTTTACATAGCTGCCATCTTCATCCAATTCTGATGTCCTGGAGGAATGTAAACTATCTCCGTGCGCGTTCCCGTCACCCCAGCACGCTGCGCGCTCGCGTCACCTCTCCTTTGGGCGGGCCGTCGCGTGACGTGTGACTCCGCCCTCAGGGGCGCGCGCAGTCAGTCAGGAAAAGGGGGTGAAGAAGATGGCGGATGTGGAGGAGCAGCTGTCTGATGAGGAGAAGGTCGGTGCTGTGTTTATGTGTGCGGAGGTAGCAGCCGCCTTATACACGCCATGCAGGCTTAGAAGGAGGGCACACGGGTGCGGGGGGCGCTGTGTAGGCCCCGGGGAGGGGGACATGGCGGGCACTGTGTCAGGATGAAGGTGGTACAGGTGAGTGGGCTCCGGTGACAGGGCTCAGCTCGGGTGGGGTTGGCTGACTTCCGCTTTCCCCTCAGCTGCTGCTGCTCGCCTCTTCTTCCTCCCGGCGTCTCCGCTCCTTGTACGGCCTCGGCCGAAAATAGGAACCAAAAGGGCGGAGACCCGGCCGGGGCATACACCGAGCCTTGTACCCGGATGGCTGC
>NC_092859.1:95052454-95085185 GCF_032062135.1 Pyxicephalus adspersus
ATCCGCTGTTTGTTACCATAGATTTCCCTTTACTTCTGATTCTGTAACTGTGGTGCCATTTTAGATTTTCTTTCATTTTCTCTTCTGGTGAATTTCCGCATTGCTAGTGAATGAGTTTTCTGCCTATGAGACTGTTGGTGCATGGTGTGATGGTTTTCTCGCATTGTTTTGTGGTTGCGTGGCATCACTTGCCCTGAATGAGGATGCAGCTGGTAAGACGCAGTTTTGGCCCGCCATCATATTTATTAAAGCTTGACTTATTAAGTGGCAAAGTTATAAGATTTGTATTACAGCCCAGGGTTTTACAAAACATAAATAGTCCCCAGTGGGACCTTACATAGTTCTGTCCTGACATTCTTCTTTGAAGTTGATTCCCCAGGCATTCATCTACGTACAATAGTAAAAAAGAACTAGAAATGCCATTAATGTCTTGATTTGAAGAGACTTTGCGTTGTAAAGGAAAATGATTAAAAAGTTTTGTGTGCCCACCATGAGTGAATTGTTTTTCCTGCAGCCCTCATTCTGCTCCATTGATGACGAATCTTCCCCTAAACTTTCGTGTTACTACTATTACGTGTTACTTTATTGCAGAAAGGTGATGTCCCAGCTGCAATAATCATTCTTGATGTCTGATTTGTGTCTTTTCCGAGCACATGCCGGCTTCCCGTGCTGGTGTCAGGACTGCAGGAACTCCTGCGGCCTGCTTGAGAATTCCATCATTCCGACCCGGCCAATCAAGAACGCCTAATAGAAGAAGATGGCGGTGCAAACATTCCAGAAAAACTTTGTCTACACTATAACAGATATGCATTGCTGTGCTTGTGTGAGGCTGACCCTATTCTTAACAATAAATGGTACAGTGCACAAAAATGGATGGAAAAGTTTGTTGTGGCAATGCACTGCACTACATATAGTGAATGTCCGACATCCTTCCATGCAGTGTCTGATGTTCTTGCATATCACATGGTGTACCACAATAGTAGTTCAAATAGTTTTGAACTTTACACAAGATAGTCTTCTGTGTGTATCAGGCAATACCTTTAACCCCCTGTACCCCAATGTGATAGAAAGGTAGCTGTGGAATCTGCTATTCACACATTTGTGAATAGCTACCATTTTTGATGCAATTTTGGATTCTTGGTAATTTAATTTGTTGAAAGTTTTTATTTTATTTTTTTTTCCCCTCTGAAGGAAATGTAAAGTTGGATGTACCAGTCAGGACTCATTTACACTTGGGAAGGCCTTTGTGATATGATGCACATGTGCTGTCTCCTGGTGATTTGTGTTGCAGTGTTCTCCTTGGAAATTTGTATTATCTGGGTGGGGAGAAGATGTTGCTGTGTGATCCCAGTGTGGATGGCTACACATGACAAATTTAGTGTTCTTGGTTGTTGTTGCCGCCAACGGCGTCCAGTAAACCCCCATAATTGTGTTTGCTTTCCATCGCCCTACACTTTATTTCAACTTTCTAATGCCCACTCTCTTAGTATGTCCTATTTTTCTTTTGCCTTTGTATTGTGGCCCAAATTTTTAGTAACCATACAGAAAGTGAAAACTGAAAAGTGCTGAGTGATGTGCCCAGCTAAAAGGGTCTGGGGAGAATGCTGGGGCTGAATTAAGACATTCCGCAATGTACCTAATATCGCTTATGTACTATGCAGGTTTGAGTGCCTTCCAAAATGAATGGCACAACATCGTACCTACATATGTGATGTGAATTGGCTTTATATGTGTTTCCAGGTACCTAGAATGTCCCATTATGTCTCAAAAGTTATTTTCATGTGTGTGTGGTGTGTACATATTCTTGCTGTGGCTTGTGTTTCCTGTGGTAGCTCTAGTTGTCACTGCTGTCCATGTCCTGGAAGATGCATGGAAAGTTATACAGCTGTGACCCGTCTCCTAAACAAGGCACATCACACCTCCCTTTGTATGTCCATACTGTTGGGCTTATATCAGATTTTAAGGAGTCTTTCTCATTGAATTTCTCAATTGGCTTCTCTGTGCTGTTATTGCATATCAGGACAACTTTCTGGTGCAGTTAATTAACCTGGGGGGGGGGATTTACAAATTTTTTGCAGGTAGTGTCCTGGCTGTGATTCAAAACTATTAATAAACAAGTTTTATATAGTGCCAACATATTACACATCGCTGTACAATAAATAGGGAATATTAAGGTAAAAGTTATAGCCATCCATGCTGCCCCCAAATTATTTTTTTTATAGAATTGAGAAACACTTGTAAGGCATTGCAGTATTGTCTGGATAAAGATGTTGTTCCCAAGACAATTCCTTCACAACTCAACTAGGTGGTAACTTACATATTTCTATCCTAACAGGTTCTCTTAGCATTTTTATAATTTCTTGTGGAAGTCAGATTAGCTTGCATTTTTAAATTTGAGGAAAATGATTTCTGTGCTCAGTGTTAAATTTTAAATAATATTTGTAATTATATTTACTATGTATGCTAGTTTAGTTATTTGCATTGCTACACAATATTTGTCATTGTAAAATCCCAGGAAATCCATAACTGGCCGCAAAGAGATGCATCCCTGCCTCAAATACAAATTTAAAGAGTAGAAACATCTATCTATCCATGGCCTGTTTGGGGGGATTCTCCTTACTGTTCCAGCACGGGATGGGGGGAAGTTCTATCTAGAACGGGAAAACATACAGTAATATTCTTACAAGTTCTAATTACTTGTGTTTAAAGTTTAACTACAGCTACAGACAGAACTACAATTCAATAAAATGGTCATTCTCTTAGCAAAAACCTTGACATATTTCCCATGCAGCTTTGCTGTAATCTGTGTGGTACTTACACTGGGTGCTAACCTCCTATAGAGGAGACCAGTTTCCCTAGCCATTGATTTGTGTGCTGGGAGACCAGTCTCCTCACCACCCACACTGCTCCCTGCAGGGGACATTCTTAGCTGTGTAGAGCTTCAGAGATGCAGCAACCTCTACCTCATACCCCACTGCTGTCCTTACCTCTCCATTCCCTTGCAGCTCTTGGCAGTCGGAGTGTTCAGGATGCTAGGAGTACATTGGGGAGTGTGCACGCTATGGGAATTGGGCTTTTGCAAAAGCCATCTGACATTGCAGCTTTCTCATGCTCTCTTGTAGAACACTGAAGGTTTCCGCTATTAACAAGACCCTTAGTTCAACTCAGGGCAAACAGTATTACAAAAAAACTCTCAGGCAACACTATAAGATATAGCAACATAATAGAGAGCTGAGCACATGGAAGAAGCAGCATTGTTTGAACTCTGCAGCCCTGTCCTTTGCATCCCTTACAGTGATGGCAGATTAGAAAACAGAGGTGGTTTACACAGAAGTAGGGAGATATTTTACTATTTATGATTATATACTTTGTTACTGGAACTGTGCAGCCAACGCTCCCTACATTGCTTATTTACTACCAGTGAAAACATGGCCACCCCAGGGTCAAAGAAATGGGGGGGGGGTGCTGTGTGTGCTGCTGGTAATTCAAACACCGATACAACTCTGGAACATTAACCTGGGCTACAGTATTGTACAACTACACATGTTTCAGCAAAAACAATGATGATGTCTTGCCTGTCGTTACCTCACTACAGACATGATTTGTAGTCACGGGTCTCATTACAAATGCAATTCTGCTGGTAGCCTACATCCATAGGAAATGCCATAGAGCAGGGGTACTCCAGCTTTTTAGTGAAGATACCCTTTTGCAAGCTGTGGAGTGCCCACCCTGTTAGTATGTCCCATTTTTTTTTTTTTTTTTTTATTGTGGCCGAACTTTTTCAGTGGAACATGCTAAGGAAAGCATTCATATGCAGTGTGATGTGGCAAAAAGTCAGTGTGCCTACATTGCACAGAATGTTTGGCGTATCTTGGTTATAGAGTCAGTGCCTATTTTCTGTATAACACACATATTCTGTGGTCCTTGTATAGAGACAACTTATCTTGTCAGGCACATGTAAACCTAAAAAAAAAAATCAGTGATTACTATTGAAAAAGCAAGAAACCACAGCTGTTGAAGCAAACACTCTGGCTATGGGTATATAACATCCGCAAGCACGTTTTAATGTACATACACCCAGAGACACAAAGGCTGCAGTTATTATACACACCTACACTAGTGATAAAATTCACTTTATTGTAAAACAGATGACCAGGTAAAAACAAGATGATTTTGATGTTTTGTCAGTCTTTTACTCGTCATGCAGATGCAGTTCTTTGAAAAATAATAAGGTTTTGTGGGCATTTTTAACTTGGATTATGGCAATAGTTGCCTCTTTCCTCTTTTTTTTTTTTTTTTTCTGTCTGTCCTTATTCCGCTACATGTCACAGCCTGGTTTCCACCTCCCAATTTTGCTCCCTGCAACCCCTAGATTAGGAAACTACTTCATATGGGTTCCTCGGTGGAACCCTTCCCAATCTCCGGGGCCTGCAGGCTTCTGTCTGCTGTAAAGACATAAATGCTAAAAACTATTACATTCTAAAGACAGGATAAAGTAAAAACCAACTAAACTGGGTGATGGCATTCATGGGTAGAAGAGGTTTAGGGTTAATGATAACTGTTGCTTGGACAAAAGCTATACCCCTTTGCTATTGAAATCATGGGAAGGAAAGGAGGGGGGGGGGCGCTGGGAGTATTTTTTTTCTTCTCTTACCTTCTAGAATAAAATAGTTTAAAACTAGTAAGGTGTGTGGGCAATTTTTTTAAAATAATTTGTTTTGTGTTTTTTGAGGATCATTGTCTTTGTTTCCTTTAGGTACGCGTAGCAGCAAAATTCATCATCCATGCTCCTCCAGGGGAATTCAATGAAGTATTTAATGGTAATGTACATTTGTCATTCTTTACTGATGTAAGGAGATCAGGGGTCTGACACCCAATGTCATCTTAGTACTTTGTTGAAGCTAGCTAAAACCAGCCTGTTTCTCTGGCTGGATTTGCTGAGGCTTGTTGGTTTGAACCCCTAATTACTGAAGTCTGAGTGTATTTGGTACATGGTACCCAGGAAGTGAGCAGATCTTCAACACTCTACATCTAACATCCTGCCCAGGGGCATCATGAAGAGAAGAAGCTACATTGCAAGTGTATAAAATGATAGGCAGAATTACTTTAAGTTTGAAAGTTGGCAGCCAAGAATAAAAACATAATCAAACTTCTGGCTTTTTTACACTGCTTACATGTGCATACTGCCACCTTAATTGTTATGGTGGCAGTGAAAGGGTTAGATTAAAGTCAGGAGTCGCTTAATTGTAAACCTTTTTTAACAAATAGAATAACCTTGTTTGTACAATGTAGAGGAGTTTGTCTCCTTGCAGTCCTGCCTTTTTAAAATCCTGATAAATAGTAACAAGTGGGTTATAGAAGAGCAAAAGATGAGAAAAAATAAGGAGGAGTAGAAAAAATCCCATTACACACTGGATTCACCACAAACAAAAATATTTCCTTCAGAAAACTTCCTGGTAATGAATATTTACATCACGTTTCTCAGAAAGTAACATGCTTTCATTACCTTTCTCTAATGCAAAGGAAAATGTTGGGCAAGATGACAAACACAATGTGAAATATATATAATACACAGATTAGCAGTTGTGCTTGGATTGCACAATATTTTACTTGCAGTTGCATGTATGTTTGTACATGTATGAATATGTACATCAGTTCTGCTTTCAAGTGTAAGGAAACTTTCAAAAGCCAATCCAAGCTGCCAGAATGTGCTTGTCATACTCTTCTCCTCCCTTTATAGTTCTCACATGTGCACATTAGAATCCCAGTCACTTCTCTGAGGCAAATTGTTTCCCCTTCCACACAGAAGTGAATGGAGTTCTGACACACATACACAAGCTTTAGAAGAGGACCGTGGATGGCCTTATGTCTCTTGCCTCAAAATTATAGCATGTATCTGCTATGGTTGTTTTCAACTATTCCTTATCTATCTAACTATATATGTTGTTTTCTATAAGAAAGTTTCTCCTCCTTACTGCTATATAGATGATTATAAAAAAACACACATTTTAAAAATGCTTCTTTTGTGTGATAAGGTTAGATGTTTAAAGCTGCCTACACACGTGCAATTCTTGTCGTTGGAAAGGATCTTTCACGATCCTTTCCAACGACAAAGGACTACGCGATGCATGAACGGTGCTGTACATACAGCACCGTTCTCCTCTATGGAGAGGGGAGGGGGAGAACGACGGAGTGGCACCCTGCTGCGCGCGCTCTCCCCCTTCCCTTGCATTAGTATCGCTCGTGGTTCATCGATTGTGAATCCGCCAGGACGGATCCACGGAGGATGAACGACGCCGACTGTACACACACCAGATTCTCGCCCGATATCTGGCCGATGCCGATTATCGGGCGAGAAAAATCTGAGGTGTGTACGCAGCTTAAGTATGAGTCACCACTGTATTCTCTGCAGACATCAGCAAGTAAGCAGTGTTGTATACATCTAAATGTGCAGTATTTGTTCCTTAGATGAATATGGAAGTTACTTTTAGCTATGAATGTGACATTTTAACTTTAATATACATGTAAATATAAATCAATAAAATGTATCAAATATCTGAAATAACCCTTCTTTTGTATACATTTCCCTTACAGATGTTCGGTTCCTGCTTAACAATGACAACTTACTCAGGGAAGGGGCTGCTCAGTAAGTGTTTTGGATCTTCCAGGTTTTCTAACACAGTTTAAATCTATAGTTTTTTTTATTATTGTTTTTAGCAGGGTGCCCACACTTTTTTGGCTTGTGAGCTACTTTTAAAATGACCAAGTCAAAATGATCTAACAACAATAAAAACTTGGACTTAAATTCTACAGCGCACAGTAGTTATTATTTTGAAAGGCATGGCTCCGCAATCTACTGGCGTTGCCTTTGCAATCCAGGTGTTGGGCACCCCTTTTCTTATAGCCTGCACATGTAGTTGGGCCAGAAGTGCACCACCATAAACAATATGAATGTGACAGATCATTTTTACCGCTTTATAGCTACTAGAATTTGAATTTTCATAGCAGAATTTCACCATGCACTGACATTATTAAAACTTTATAGACAAAGTTGTATGAGTATGCCCCTGTCCCTGGAATAATTCATGCTACATACTGCTCCAGTGAACAAGTAAATGTTTTCTTAGGGCCTTTAATTGTAATAAACTTCAGTTTATTGTAGGATGGGCCCACATATGCTGCTGTTAAATTCTTATACCAGGTAATATCATCATCTTCTTTGGAAGGACTTATATGCTCTAGAAAAGAAAAGTTATTTGAAAAAAATAAGTGTTGGGTGTCAAGGGTTATTCTAGATGTGCCCCGATATGAGAACACTTTTTTGAAAATTTTGTGTGTTTCAATACTTGACCAAAAAGTATTTTTTTCAGTATTTCCAACTGCATTGTGTAATTTGGGCAGAACATTGTTCTCTAAATTTAGAAATAAACAATACTTCCTTTTTAGACAAAATAGTGTATTATTGATCCCTGGGTATATAGTAGTCAGACAAAATACTAGAAACAATTGAGATTAAGTCAAGGGTAAGCTAGGAATAAGATCTGGGGCTGGTGAAGCTGCATGGCATAAAATTGTACAAGGAATATCTACTGTTTCAGAACCTCCTTCACACAGATGTTTATACTACATATGAATATCATACAACAATTTTGCGCATAGGAGAGTAAGACAAGGGATCCTTCATGTAGTAAATGTGGTGCACATAATGGTAATGTGATTCATTGGTTGTAGAGGTGCCCAAAATGAAAAAAAAAATTGGTTGCAGGAAGTAGGGAAAATATTATACAGAGATTTGTATTTTAGAAGTAAGTCATTTGATTAAACATGAGAATAAATAGACTCAGTTTTACAGGCACTGTAGAATAGTTTTTTTAAGATAAGGTGGCTGTTGGATGTCCCCCTCCAGGGTGGAAGAATGGAAAGAAGTAAATAAAATGATTGGTTATGAGAGGAGTATATGTAAAGTAGGAAGGGAAAGGTGAATGTTTCCCAGATTTGTTACAATGGATAAATAGTTCAAGTGTCAATCAAATGATGTTTTGAATTGAGGAAAATAGGCAGAGAGGGGTGGTGGTGTCATGGAGTGAGGCTACTAATAATTACATCCTTTTTTTCATTTACTGTTTTTTATCTTTTTATATTTAGTGCTTTTGCACAATACAACTTGGATCAATTCACCCCAGTAAAAGTTGAAGGTTATGAAGATCAGGTAGATATTCTTTTTTTCATTCAAATGTTATTGTGTTTTTGTTTTTTTAACCAGCTTTCTAAATGAGTATTGATATGACAGACTACTTTTTAGAAAATGTTTATTGTGAATAAAGTGTGGCAGTTTGTGAATTGGGCTGAAAACAGTAGGGCACATTTCATTTTCATTTCATTCATTATAATTTCATTCATTATAGTAAGTTAACTAACTATGTGAGTTTGAACACATCTCATTGGTGCACAATGTCTCTAGCTGTTGCTGCAGGATGTTGTTCCACAGTCATCTACCTAGACCAGGGGTGAGCAAACTTTTTTTTTTTTTTAGTCAGGGGCCACAATCTGAAATAAAATTTTACAGATGGTCTGGGCCGATCGGGGAGAGTGCGGGGTTATGCCATCATGATGCCACTGAACGTGACATCATGATGGCATAACCCTGCTCACTCTCGTCACAGATCTGAGCCTGCGATGGGAGAGTGGGCAGGTTGTGTGCAGTGACACAGCCTGCCCACTCTCCCATCACGGGCTGACCCTGCTCCAGGTGGCACCGGCCAGAGCCGTGGACCTCCCAAAGGGCCGGAGAATCATCCCTTTTTTGGCCGTAGTTTGCCCATGCCTGACCTAGACCTTTCCTAAGAATAACGGGCTGCACATGCACAGATACATCTGCTTTCCAACTAATTATGGCAGCAATGATTTGCTGATGCCTGGCCTGTACTGCAAGCATGCAGATTTTTGCAACAATGTTGACTGATTTCTACCACTTCTCACACTTTTAAATGATTTAGTCAGTAGAAGCTGCATGCCCCAAGTACTGCGCTGCCATCATTAAAAAACAAGTTTTGGCTTCATTTTTAAACATATACCTACTAAACAAGGGAACTGTCATTGCTTATTGCCTTCTAGTATGGTAATACCTGATGTGTGTGTTTGTATCCATTGTGTTAGGGCTTCTTAACACACAAAATTGTACACAGGAGTGCATTGCACTGCAATAACTTGGGAAGGTTCCTTTTTTGTGGCAATGCATCAAACCAATGTTTTTCTATCACACTCGCACTTGTTGGAAGAAGCCTAAAAAAATGTATTCCTGCTCCTTTTAATGTTCACCTTAATTTAAAAAGTTTACAAGTTGTACCATGATCATACAAAGAAAATGGTGGTGAATTGCCAGCTGAAACCAATGGGCAACATAGAGTTTGTGGATCTCCTTATAGGCTAAAGACAAAACATTTTGTGTTTCCCTAGGTATTAATAACAGAACATGGAGACCTTGGTAATGGGAGGTTTTTGGATCCAAAGAACAAGATTTCCTTCAGATTTGATCACTTAAGAAAGGAGGCCAGTGATCCCAGGCCCTATGAGGGAGAAAATGCCATAGAGTCCTGGAGGAATGTTGTGGACACGGCAGTGAGATCCTATGTGAAAGATCATTATCCCAATGGAGTTAGTACTGTAAGTGCAAAAAATATTTCATAGAGAGATATCCTCCAAGTCCAAGAAGTGTCTAAAAATATTCTTTATTTATGTGGCCCTCTAAGTAGCATTATACCTCTTGTTTGATACAAGTAAATTGTATACAATAAAAGTTATATTCTTTTTCACCTTAGGTATACGGCAAAACTATTGATGGACAGCAAACAATAATCGTATGTATTGAGAGCCATCAGTTTCAAGCTAAAAACTTCTGGTAAGTTGTTTTGTACTTTAGACTGTTTGGTCCCGCTCTTTATTTTAATAACACATTGACCTAATAAAAGTGGCATATTGGATGCATGTTCTACAGCATTTTAAAACAGACCTTAAAATAAAATGCATTAAAAAAAAAAAAAAAAAATACTTTTTAAACCTAGGTTTTCAGGGTGCTTGCTAGGTGAAGTCTGCAGGTCTTCTTGCAGGATTCTGGGAAAGTTGAACATCTCAAATCTCACAAGAGCATGCTCTTGTGGTGCGTGAGATACCAAAGTTTTATCCTCTGTAAGGCCCAATGATGTCCCCACAGGAAGTGGGCTTTTTTTTTTAGGGTACATAAAGATTTAATGCATTCATAGAAACCATCTAAAAACACCTGAAAAAAATAGTAAATTCAATTCCCTGGGCCACAATCTGCAACCAGCTTGCTTTTGTTTACATTCCTCTGTACTGATGGAGAATCCACTCATGGTGATTACTAGTAGATGAGCCCGTTGAATGAACACAACCCATCTCCCATCTCTATAGAGCCCCCTTTAGTGATGACTGGAGTATACAAGTTTACATTGGGGTATGATATAAACATAAGGCAATATATTGCTGTTGGTGAGCAATGGATTCAATTATCTCTTTCGTTAGGATACATATTTACCTTTTCTTTTTCCTAAATCTGCAAGGATGATGACTGTGCAGTTACTTGGCACATATTTCATGTGCACCAACTACAGTTTATTATTGTGTGCTAAATAGGTTTACCCTCCTAAGCGATAATCAGGTGTGTGACTTGGAGTGGATTTTAGTTGAAAAAAGCAGTAACCCAGAGTCACAGTCGGGGTTACTTTAAAAAAAAAAAAAAAACACACCTTTCTTTGTCCCTATACCTCGGCATCCTGCTGATCCCTGCAGCACGGTGGCACAGGGGTTAGCACTCCGGCCTTTGCAGCGCTAGGTCCTAGGTTTGAATCCCAGCCAGGACACTATCTGCATGGAGTTTGCAGGTTCTCCCCCGTGTCTGCGTGGGTTTCCTCCGGGTACTCCGGTTTCCTCCCACATCCCAAAAACATGCAGTCTGGTTAATTGGCTTCCCCCTAAATTGACTACAATAACCACATATGACTATAGTAGGGACATTAGATTGTGAGCTCCTTTGAGGGACAGTTAGTGACAGGGCTTTGAACTTTGTACAGCGCTGCGTAATATGATGGCGCTATATAAATACTGTATATTAATAATAGGGTCCTAGGAACATGTCTGCCTCCTCTGATCTCCGGCCGTGAACTGCATGTTATTTGCTGCTGTACATTTTTGTTATATATATATATATATTTAGGTGTATTTAATTTATTAACTATTGGACTTATTTTGGTGAGTTTTACTTAAGAATAATAGCCTACAATGTAAAATAAATTTCCATGCAAAAAAATTGTAACACTTTTTTCACGGAAATTTGGACAGAATCGGACCGCTAGAGGGGGGTTAAAGAGCATTTGCTCTTGCTCAGAAGTAATTAGAAATGCACTGAAAAATTATGAGATTTGAGAAGGGAGCAGATGTGAGAATTACACTTTACTACTCAGTAATTGCTACAGCATATACAATAAGATCTGGTTCTGTATTAGACACCACCATATGCCATTGTGCTTAAAGCAGGCTTTTAGCCACAACATATGTTGAGCTGAAATTATTCAGAAGCAAAAAGTATATATGGTTTGGAGTACCTTTACTAGTTATTCTTTCATTGCACTCGCATCTGGAAAACAAAATTTGTCTTCTTTGCTCTTGCTTAAGTGCCACTGTGGTGACTATTCTCAGCCTTTTCTTTTTGTTTAATAGCATATAGGGCTTGGTTTATTTGTTTCAAGTACTAGTAGCATATTAAAGAATTGACTACCAAAATCTGTTTTCTAGGAATGGAAGATGGAGGTCAGAATGGAAATTTACAATAACACAATCGACAACAAAGGTGGTGGGACTTCTAAAAATCCAGGTATTTAACTGGTTTACTTCTGTCTTGGCCAGTTTTCTGTATTGGTTTAATATGAAGGTTCCATTTTATGATTTGTTTATGTAAATGATAGAATTTGGAGGTTGTGTTAAATCAGTGGAATCACATAATCCATTTTTCATTAAGCCATATGTACATTTTAAGGCTGCCAGTATTTTTAGGTTAGTTAATGTTAAAGATACAAAATGCATTGTAATTGGCCACATATTGCAACTAGGTTTAGGGTAAGTGTGCACAGCAATTGTTTTCCTTCATTAAATGTATTGGCATGCACTGTAAATGCAGATCATCTGATCTTGATAGACTTTTATTGAGCAGTACTCATGGTAGTTCAGGGGCTGTGTCTGATGCTGCTTTAGGTGTTGCATATCCTGTGAGTATGTGAGTAAATTTCAACTGCATGCAGTGGAGGTCAAATGCAGCCTTTTCTTATCAAATGCCGTTACCAATTTAAAAGCCGGCATTTAAATTAAATTAAAATAGATCCTCCGATGAAAATAAATATACTTGCTTTTCAAACACAAAGATGTAATTTGAAGAGAATGCCCATTTACATTTACACTTAAACTGGGCACACGATTGAACAGACATTTCTCTTATAAATTGGGGAGCAAGTGAAGTTTTAGCTTTAAAATTACCAAACCAAAAAGAATAACATCATAACACTTTGGTAGTTCTGTATCCACAGAATTAGGATTAAGTTGGAATGCAGTACGATACAAAAGTTTGTGCCATCTGCTAACTGATTTCAGGCTACAGTAGATTGCACAGAACTTGGATGAACTTTAACCGCAGTTTTAGGGTTTCCTGAATAGAGTTGGCTGTTACTGATTGGCAACCCTCATAGTTTGCAACTTTACTTCATCATAACAAAGTAATAATTTCTTAGTATATAATGTATATTTTTCATAGGTTCATTATTATGAAGATGGGAATGTACAGTTAGTGAGCCATAAAGATGTTGAAGAATCGCTAACAGTGTCTGTAAGTATGATCTTTACCTTCCAGGTCAAATGGTGTCAAAATGTGTGTTTCAGTGGTGTAGTGGTAATTATTTTACATTGGCTTATTCTACATCCAGAACCACCAGAGTCTATGACATATACAGCAATAGTACATATTATTCAGGTAGAACTGAAGCTTGTAGTTGTTTGCTGCAGCTACTGCTTTCTATTACTGAAATCAGTGATCGCTTTTATTGTGCTCAATGAAAAGATTACATATAATTTCAGGGTACTATTGATAACTTTCCCATGTATATGGGAACCTTGTCCCCGTGTTATTTGAATTTTGTATGGTGATTATTATTTGAATCCTTATAAGGACTTGATTAATCTTTGAGCTTAAAAAAACAATACTATTTATATGTTCAGACTTTTAGTGTCCATAATCATATATTCCAAAGTTTTAATTTTTTTTTTTTTTCTACGGTTTCAAATCACCCAAAGTGTTAAAAATGCTGTACTTCATATCTGCTTGTAAAATAGACAAGACAGGAACTAAACAGATGATAAGCTGTTATTAATTATTGCACTATTAATGTTGCCTAATCCCTCTGTACAAGTGAGGAGCTGCAAGATAGAACAGATATTGCATACAGTGACTATTGTGCCAATTATTTTACAATAAAATACATACTATACTATGTAATTTTTAAAGTTGCATGGTAACACCACTTGGTATAACTATGTGCTGTCCCAGGAAAACTGGGTCATGGTGGTAAAATTGTGAGGAAGAACTTTTTTTTCATTGCTTTTTTTTTTTTGTGACTGTAGTTTCTAATTTGTACATATATCTGAGATTAATATTTTTGTATTCTCCAGAATGAAGTTCAGACTTCAAAGGAGTTCATTAAGATTGTAGAGGATGCTGAAAATGAATACCAGGTATGTTTCAAGGGATAAAGGTTTTGGGAGGGGGCGTGAACCTTAATTTAACAAGAAAACACATTTCATAAAATGTTCAGGACAAGCCTGATGTAAGAGTAACCCTTCAAGATTCATTTAAACTTGTGACCACCATCCTGTATAAATTCATACAACAAACACCTTTTGCTAACTTGGTGTTTACATTGACTGTCATGAATTTTATTCCTTGTTTTTCTTCCTTAGACTGCAATCAGTGAGAACTACCAGACTATGTCTGACACTACTTTCAAAGCCTTACGTCGGCAGCTGCCAGTGACACGCACGAAGATTGACTGGAACAAGATTCTTAGTTACAAAATTGGAAAAGAAATGCAAAATGCCTAAGAGGAATGTTGTATGACTGGAGGATTTTAGTGTCTGTACATACAAATAGACATGGTTGCAAAAGTCTCTAAAGCTGCCAACTTGCCTGGTCAGCAAAGCCCTTTGCTATAAATATTACTTTACTGTAATTAAAATAATTTAGCTACAACATACAATTTACATTATGAATTTGTTTACACTTTTGTTTTGAGGGTTGGTACGTGTACTGCATTTATGTTCTTTCCCTTAACAATTTTCAGAGGTCAAAATAATTTTTGAGGCTATAATGATCAGACTAAACTGCCATGCAATAAACTGATTTTGGTGCCAGTCTGGAACAAAAGTGCTCATTATGGTTTCAGCATTTGCATAAGGTGGCCACTGGTGGTTCCCTGGCTATATGTAATGCTCCAGAGGCCAAATGGCTTCCATTTCTCTCTAGATAAGGAAACAAGGCTTTTTATGATTATGTTATGGCAAACTAATCCCTTTCTTAAAATACAAATTTGCAAAGCCAAGTTCTTTATTTTACTTTGAGAATTTTTGTATATTGGACAATGCTTGAATATATCAAATGCTTTGTTCTTGTGATAGCTTTTTGAAATTGGCTTGAAATCCAACTACTTAGAATGTGCTACTTCAATGATATAACTTCCAATGTATTATACCAAGGCAAACTGTAATATATATATTCCTGTACTCCTTATCATGTCTGTCAGTTTTATTTTGATTTTCTATTCTCTGCCCTTTGAAATGTATTTCAAGTCAATGTGACATTAAAATGCAGATTTTCTATTTGTATGAGTAGAATGTGCTTGTTGACAACAGTCATATGCTTTTGTTATTAAAAAGGAAGAAAATATTGGGACTTTCAAATGCCATAAATGGACGCTCAAATGCAATATATAGGCATGTATATCTAATTACAGACAACCACCCCTCTCTTCCCCAATATTCACAACCAGCCCAATTCAGAGCTGTGCGATAGTGATTGGGCCTGAATTACTCTTTATTCCACTTTGTTCCACAATTCAATATTAACATATTCTTGCCATAAAAATCGCTGTTTATTGTCTCTTATTTTCACTCATAATGCATTGGTTGATGTGTCAATGTGTACTTGAGATGAAAGGTGAAGGCCAGACTGAGAAGTCGAACCCTTCTAAGAAAGCCAGGACTTACAATATCTCCTTGCCATTTAACAGTATTCGAGGCCATGTAGAACTATTGGTTTGTTCTACCAACTTTGCATATTCTAGCAACTTATTTTTTATATTCCCTGTAATATAAAAGACATACTAAAGGATCATGGGGGAAAATAAAGTCCTCAGCAGTGTTGACTCGGGAACCTGAGCATAGATTTCTCATCAATACAACCTGTCATGTTGGCCTAATAGCTTCATAAGATTTACTATTCCAAAATAGCTACATTTGATCTTTTTCATAATCCAAATACTTGTTTTACTTGCTAATAGGAATCATTTCCTGGTCAGCCAGATAGCGTTTCCTTTTTTTTTTTTTTTTTTTTTTTGAAAGGTTAGCAGCTTTATTTTTCTCTCTTGATAGGTTTACGTTAATAAATCAATTGCAAGGAATGTAAATAGGGTTAAAGGATTTGTGAAACCAAACATTAAAGAAGAATATGTGGCCTGATCATGTCATGAGGTTACATACAGCTAGTCCACACATAAAACACCCGTATGTTACTATTTTAGGAAGGAAAACGTTTAAATATCTCCTGTAATGTACAAGTCAGCAATCAATGATTTTCCTCCACAGGTGCAGAATTGAAATAGCAGCTCTAGAGTTGCCACCCGAGACATCTGAGAGTCAGTAGAAATATCCTGCGGTGTATTTGTGCAGTAATGGACTTGTGTACTTATCCTGATCTCACTACTGCAAAATTATAATGCTATCCCCCCATATCATTGATTTACAGCTATTACATTCTGAAATATATTTGTACAAATAAATGCTCCATAGATATCCTTTCTTACAAATTACTTTTTTATGGGTCGGACTCTTTTTTTTCTCTATACAAAATAAAAACCATGTTAGCTAGTATTTTTTTTTGGCAGATTCTGAAAAAAATAAAAAGTGCAAGCATGATTTTACATGGAAAGCTTGTTCCTGTAGTTCTTGCCATATGGCCACATTTTTCTTCTTGTATGATTAAATATCAAAAAGTAGGTATGTTTGTAAAGACAGAACTAGGAGTCATACTGCCTTCTGTATGAAATACAGGCAGACAAGTGCTGTCTGCCAACAAGTTGTGTTAGTCTTAAAACAAATGAATCATCTTATAAAAGACATGTGATGTTTGTCTGCATTGTCGTGTGTGTGTGTGAATACCACCTGGTATTTGTATACATTGAGGTGATCACAATTTCACCTTACAATAGAAACACGTAAAGGGAAGCTGAATGGTATTGGAGAGTTAATATCAGACTTCATTATGCCTTGTGTATTATCATTTCCCTCTTGTCAGTCTAGGCTAGCCTTTCTTGACTTTTTTTTTTTTAACATAATGGAACCCGTTCTATAATTACTGTACATTGGTAGTGGGTAGTAAGAATGTCACCCTTACGGATAGAAAAAAAAGAACGTTGGTATCTGGTCAAATGACTGAGAGGAACAAATTACTCAAGGAGCCCGGCAAGCTGTTGAGGAGCTCTGGCTGAGAACACTGCTATAAGCAGTAGTAATTCAGATTTAACTACATGTTTCTTATATCGCCTGCAGGTGTACAGCTCAATGAGGGCATCTTCATATTTAGCAATTAAAATACCTCTGGAGATATATATATAGAAAATTCCAGTAGAATGTTGTTTTTAAAAGCACAATATGTTAGCCTGTTATCCTGATCCTGGCTCCATTACCTTCTGGGTTATTGATCACCAAACAGAATGCAGCCATCAGTTGTGAAGTCTTATGGCCAAATTTACCTTGTGACATATATTACTATGCATTGGTAGACTGCAGTGCTATTTACAGTGTATATTTCTGTGTTCTTTTAAATGCATGTGCATTATTGCTGCGTTATATCACAGTAATTTACAGCCATTTGTTAAAAATCTAGTTTCAATTATATGTCCAGTTACCACATTTGTTGTGGTGCTGAAATTGCAGCAGAAACTTTAGCAACACACATCTTGTTTTCCCCAACACTCGGATCTTATTTAGGTCTATGCATTGCGGTAATGTACATAACTTGATACAATACCACTCATCTTGAATGACACCCCAGTACATTTAGAATGGCCTGCTGTCTTTAAAGCACAGATCTCAGCGGGCCCTCAGGGTTCATACATTTGAACAGCTGCGATTGGGATGTGCTATTTAAGAAACTAATTGACCAGCAACTTCTCAAGTTAATCATCTGAACTGAAGTCTGCATGTTTTTTTGCAACTGGGTTGTGGAAAAAGTAAGAATTCCTGGAGAAGAATTGCAGCAGTGGGGTTATCGTTGTATTGACTTTTCTAACAACTAATGCAACTCTAAGGGGTCTGTGTATAAAATAAGTGAATCTGACATTCACCAACATAATCTCTGGTGGAGATCCTGTAACACTATTGATTTTACTTTTGTCCCCTGTAATATATTTATATATATATATATATATATATATACCGTATATATATATATATTGTAAATATGTGATGGTGAAAGTAATGTGCGCGGGGCAAGGGATCTCCAACAATGGAAGGGCTTTTAGAACTTGAAATGTAATTGTGTGGGTAAGGTGTTGCCATGATCCTGCACACAATTTTTGCTTAGCAGGCAGCTGTAACCATGGCTCCATGATCCTGACATTGCTGCATCCCCTGAAGATGCCAGATCAGCTGTCCACACATCTGGATTACCAAGAACCAAGATTACCTAGCATGTTGGCGGTGCTGGGAATAGAGCTGGGCTCTATAATGCATGGTACCATGGAAATAAAGAACAAAAACCCACCACAAGACATTTTTATGTCTTTTTGAATTTAGAGGTAATTCCACTTTACTATTTCAAGTTTTTTTACTTAAAAATTTTAAGTCCAAACATGTATCTGTACTTTTGTGCTAATTTACATAACTGGAATACAGCACAAACCTGAAAGAACATTCTACTGCCTTGGTGGTCAGAGCAGGCTACCTCTGTGCGCGCTCCCGTCACCTCTCCTTTGGGCGGGCCGTCGCGTGACGTGTGACTCCGCCCTGAGGGGCGCGCGCAGTCAGTCAGGAAAAGGGGGTGAAGAAGATGGCGGATGTGGAGGAGCAGCTGTCTGATGAGGAGAAGGTCGGTGCTGTGTTTATGTGTGCGGAGGTAGCAGCCGCCTTATACACGCCATGCAGGCTTAGAAGGAGGGCACACGGGTGCGGGGGGCGCTGTGTAGGCCCCGGGGAGGGGGACATGGCGGGCACTGTGTCAGGAAGAAGGTGGTACAGGTGAGTGGGCTCCGGTGACAGGGCTCAGCTCGGGTGGGGTTGGCTGACTTCCGCTTTCCCCTCAGCTGCTGCTGCTCGCCTCTTCTTCCTCCCGGCGTCTCCGCTCCTTGTACGGCCTCGGCCGAAAATAGGAACCAAAAGGGCGGAGACCCGGCCGGGGCATACACCGAGCCTTGTACCCGGATGGCTGCCAGGGCCCGGGGTCCCCCACACTGGCTGACTGCTCCTACACACACCTGTATTATTGTATGGGGGGGGGGCTCTGCATTGTATAATGAATGGGGGATGTGTACCTGTGTACACCTTTACAACCTCACAGCTTGGCTGGGTATTGTTGTCTTCCTGCTTCCCTCATATTGACCTGCTGATCTGACTTATCACTCCCCAACACCTGGCAGCCAATGGGATCTCAGCCCAATGTTTACACAAGCAGGGCAGGTTGTTGGTGTACACAGCGGGCAGATCCCCTATTGCCTGCTGGTTGTGGGGAAGAGCACCTGCCTAGGAATAAATGTACATTGTTCATTTTCAATCCACATTTATTTTTTTCATCAAATAATAAGCAGGAATGCCTTAAAGAGGAACTAAACCCAAAAGTGGCTAAAACAAAAAAAAATACACTTACCTTTAATTCCGCAGCACAGTCGTTTGGTGCAGCGTTGTCTTCCATCAGGTCCTGCGTCGCCCCCGTATCTGTCTCTGAGTCGGTGTGCAGGGTGCTGCCATCTTCTCTTCTTTTTTCTACGTCCCCCTACCCAGGCACGAGATCGGGTGACGTAGGTTGGAAAAAACTTGCCAATCCCACTGCACATGTGGGAGACCGGCAAATTTTCCTCTTTTCACGAAAAAGGCTCCTGTGCATGCTTGAGATGCTTTGGCATGCGCAGAAGGAGCACCCAAGAGCCTCCGGGGATACGTGGTGTAGGCGATGGAGAATTAGGGGGCGGTGCTGCACCTTTTTTGTTTTAAAGTGTTGCACTAAAAAAAAAAAAACCTGAACAAACATAATTTTTACCTTATATAAAAGAGTTGTCTACCCTTTTATGTAACGTTAAATTTTCGAATTTAGGTAAGCTTTCACTTGTAATTTTTTAGATTGAAAGTTTTGCCATTTTTAACATCCAATCCAAAATGTCATGAACACTAAATATTTATTTCACAATTTAAAAAATAGATGAGAATGCTATGATTTAGGACTGAGTTTTAGTATGGTCCATGTAGGACAATACTTTGTTGTAGCTAATTGCAAAACTCATCTGTCATCTATGGGCAGGGTTGGATGATGCAGATGATTCAGGTTACAATTGCTGGCTTGTCAGCCCACTGAATATATACACCCGGTTATCCACCTAGACAACAGAAGGAGAGCTGTGACATATCCCTGTATTGTCCGTTGTATCTGCAGGCTTTGTGGAGCAATTTATTTTCAGAGAGGTTCAGAGTAGAAGCAATGGCGGGAAGGGTGCAGAACAGATTTTTGCTGTGTTGTGGTTCGTTGGTAACCCACGAAATGGATGATTTGCCTTAACACAAAGCTTGTAATGTGATACACAACAGATCAGTTTAAATGGGGGTCTTTTGTAGGACGGATGAAGATTACAGTAGCATGACTTCAGCAGGGGAGTAAAAACACAAAATTTCCCAGTTGTGACTGCAAGAATCGGGTGGCAGCACGGAAACTAAAATAACTCTGTGGTTGCCATCAATGACTTGTCAGCACACTGTGCAATTTGGGCTGTGGCTGTCACTCGGATGAGGACACTTCTCATTTTTCACTGTATAATGAGCTTGGTATAAACTGCTCATCTGCAAATACAAAATAAACATCTCCCAGACTACAAAAAAACCCAACTAAACCCCTTGTGCCGAGGTTGTCCCTACTGATATCCTTTTGTCAAATGAGCAGTAGTTTGTACCCATCTACTAGATGTGTACTCTAGATGTGTCCTCCATTCCTTTACTTGTATCTAGCTGCTAGTTATAAACCTTATTCACCTCCCTGCATAGATATAGATGGATAGTGAGGGTTATGGGGACTGTTTCAGGCACATTGTGATTTGGTATAGATGTGCTCATATTAGGACCTGTTAGTGGTATTCTGATAAATTAGGAGCTGGCACCCATTTCCCATGTGCCCTGTCTCCCTGCTGGGGAGATTCACCCAATATTGTCAGTGAGGTATAAAGTAGTGGGAGATCCGTAATGTAACAATTGTCATCAGAACAATTTGTGAGGGTTTATGTTGGAGTGGGGACGCATGTTTCATGTTTTAACTTGCTCAGGGTTTGCCCTTCACTTTAAAATTTCTTTTTTCCTGGTTCATCTCCAGGTCAGGAAGTGAAGGGTAACGCAGACAACAATAGGGTAGGGGGTTTTATTCTTATAAATTAAAATACAAAGAAAACTAAACACTTACATTTTTATTTATTTCATCAATACTAAGTTTGTATTTTTGATCTTTTATTTTTTCCTAAAGACATTATATCATTTCTAGAATGTTACCTAAATTTATTCATGACTGGCTTTAGTTTTTCCCAACCCTACCTCTTAATATTATTTTATAAATTGTTTAGAGGAAATTTCTAGATAAGATGTTGATTTTTTTTTTTTTATGTTTATGGAGCAATAAAATTATGATTTTTGTGGCACTGGATGCTTTGTAGAAACATTTTTGTAGCACTCGGGGAGTTACAACTGTTAACATTTTTCATTTGCCCTTTAAATTTGTTAAAGCAAATCTTTCAAAAATTCTAACCAGTTCACGGGGTGTGTTTGGAGATAACAGCCCTGCCAGCAGTGTAAAGCCGTGTACACACTTCCAATTATAGTCGTTTGGATAGGAGCTTTCACGATCCTTTCCAACGACTATGCGCGTGCAGTACATGCAGAGAGGAGGGGGAGAGCGACGGAGTGGCACCCTGCTGGGCACTTCCCCCCTCCTCTTACATTACGATCGTTCATCGTCAGTGGATCCGCCAGGGCGGTCGTTCAGACAATGAACGGCGCGCGCTGTACACACTCCAGATTTTTGCCGGATATCAGCCCTGAGCCGACTACCTGGCAAGAATCATTGGAAGTCTGTACCTAGCTTAAAGGTGGCATTATCAGTGGCAATTCACATGAATGATGACTTCACCACCATTTTTTTTTTTTATGTGAATTGCAGCATTTTGCAAAATTATGCAGCAAGACCAACATATTTAGACTGCAGGTTCCTTGAATTGCAGCTTGTTAGGGCTTCCTCAGTTTGTTGGTCTCTCTGGTATTGTTTCTAGGCCTCATTCTTCCTTGATGACTATAGATCAGTGTTTGGTAACTTGGGGTTTCCTGAGCAATCTGCCTCTCAGGTCAATTTGTGACCCCCAATGATTTGTAAGGGAGGCATTCCTACTGTTGACCACCACACTAATGTAGTGTAAGTTATTGATAAAGTAATTAAAGCAGGGGTTCCCTGAAAGTGTGAACATTATTTCAAGGAGTTTTCTGTGTTAAAAAGGTCGGTAAATGCTGCTATGGATGGTTTATCTCTATTAGGTTGACTACCTGATCTTGCCCCAGGCTGTCTGAAAGGGTTGCTTTGGAGAGCCCTTTGTACCATCTTCTTGACCCCACTTGTGCCAGGCCAGTGTTTGGCTTTTGGGTAATACTTATCTTAGGACACTATGTGCACACAGAGAGATCGTGTGTGGCGGTTCATGTCTTTTGTTTCCCTTCAGTCGCTCAGGCTTTACCACCTACACACATCAATGCCAATTTGGAATGAAGGCGGTGTTTATAGTTTGTTGAAAGAATCCCACACAGTTATATGGTGTATATAAAACCCAAGGAAGAATTGTTAATCACTTAGCAACCATTCTCACACTGTTTTCTGTACCGATGTCTGATAAACAACATAAAATCATTTTTTGTGTGTCAGAACTGCTTGCAAATTTTTTTAAGTTTTGTTCCACTTTAAAGGGGCATAGTTAACCTAAATTCTGCACAGCTCAAATGCCACAGTCTTTGTACCCACAAGATATGCATTCATTACAATGCCACAACAAAAATCTCAAGACACATTTGATCATTTTTCAATTCATATGCTTTTCTGCTTACACGATATACACAAAGAACTGACTATACTTGGGGGACTATTATAGTCCACCTCACCTCTCTACCCTCTTGTAACCCCCACTCTTCACCACTGTCCACCAATCCTTTTTTCAGTGACCCTCCACCACTTCTCACTCCTGCACACCCCTGTAATGCCGACCCTAAAGACATTTTGCTAGGAACGCATTGGTTCCTCATTGGCTGCAACCCAGTCAGAATGAGACTCGTGTACTTTAGGTACCCCATCACTGCACTGACCGATACCGAATATTGGTTTCTAGTCCAAATGGATTGTGGTTCAATAACTTTCTTTTATGATATGGCTTAACAAGACCGCAGAATGGAGAAGTTTTAGTGTGCACAAGATGTTAATGTAATAAAAATACTTAAAATTTCAAGTATAAGGTTGCACTTGTTACAGAAAAGGCTACTAGACAGTGAGCCTTAGTTTATTTTTTGTAAAGTTCATTGGCTTTATGTTAATCGCTGGAATTGTATTTTTTTTTTCTACAATAGGTACGTGTAGCAGCAAAATTCATCATTCACGCTCCACCAGGGGAGTTCAATGAAGTATTCAATGGTGAGTGATCAAATTTATTTAGAAATCTAGTTACACCTGTCTACTGACTTTTACAGATATAAATAGGTATCATTTGAAGCTGATCTCTAGGCAAATATTGACCTCCCTCCATCCCCTGATTACTGCCATAAGAAGATGGAAATGCTCCAGAGATTTTTTTTTCTGTTTACAGGAGCACAGGTCCTTCTACTTGTGTCCACATCACTGCCTGCATGACATGGACACTTCTATTGGCTGACTAGTGATCGGGTCCTCCCAGGATGCAGAAAAGGGGAGTCAGCAGCATTGATGTTTGCACAAGGGGACTGTAGAGGGTCAGTCAGCATGGCACATCTGCAGAACTGGTATAGCAATCCGACGTATCCAGAAATGGCACTGACCAGGAATTTGGGCTCCAACTTATACTTTTGTGGATACAAAGCTAGGGGGGGTGAGAAGAGTGGGTGATATTTACCCAGAGATCTTCCTAAAAGGCTCTGGAGTACTCTGATTGGTTTCCTGGATAATTTAATAAATTATTTTAACATTAAATAGGGACATATCTTTGTGGATTAATAATAATATATGGAATATATATTTATTGGTTTATTTAAGTCTGGTTTAAAATTAAAAAGGAGAACAGTGGCCTCATGATGCCAGAACCCATGCACTCTCCCATCGCAGGCTCAGACCTGCTTGTTAAATTCTGTGGGGGACAGTAGCGCAGGGCTGTAGATGCAACAAATGTGTCCACAGCCCTGAGTTACTGTCCCCCCGGGATGTTTAGCTAGTAGGACTGAGCCTGCAATGGGAGAGTGCGTGGGTTGTGATCATACAGCGGAAAGATCCGCAGACCACCCGTGGTCTAACTAGCTTTTGTATCATGAATTGCGTTTTTAGCTCTGTTTGAGTGCTGTGGGAAATATTAGTAACCAAGTGGTTTTTCATTATTGGTTGAAGAGAGAAAGGTGGTGACAGTGAGCTACCTGGAAAGAAAGGAGTGCAACTAATTAGTGGATATACTATCTGTATACAAATAAAATAAATAAAAAAAGCAACAAAGTTATAGGCTTGGCTTTAGATGTTAGCCCCAAATATTTACAAGTTATGGTTCTCAATAGTAGCTGTGTTTCATGTTTGAATGGCCATTGGGTAACGCAACCATCTGTAACCAGCAACTGTTCAGTTTGTTCCAAGGATAGGTCATACCAAAAACTTAAAATGGTACATACCAAGGCAGGGCATGAGAGGTTCCATAGAGGCTGGTGTAAGGTAATTTAATAGGTTAAAGCTCCTTGACAGGTGTAGGCATCTGATAAATGCATAGTGAAATTATTTGTAAATAATATGTAAAAGTTTTCAGTGCATAAGTATTCCTTATATTTTGCTTTGAACCCCCCTAAAAATGATTAGGTCTGAATAATTACCTTCAGAAGTCACATAATATGTGCCATCAGTGTCACATGGCCTGTCGCATGTTGCCTGTAATAGGCATCTGACTCTGCAACAACACTAAGCAAACATTATGGAGATCTAGGAGCACTTGTGACAGGTCACAGACAAAGTTGTGGAAGTTTAGATCAGGACTTGATTATGGAAAAATAAATTTCAAAACTGTGAATATGCCTTGAAGCAGGATTTCTGCATTTCGCTCTAAGTATGCCATTACCTTACTACACTTGCTCGGGGACAGACCTTATTACTGCACAGAGTAGGTTTGTCCTCCGTGTGTTGTTTCTTCTCATCTGATTGCCAGCCCAATGGAGTAAACTTAAAGCAGAAGAGAGGATGGAGCAAGAAGTATCAGAAGTGCCCCGAAAAAAAGT
Source organism: Pyxicephalus adspersus (assembly GCF_032062135.1). Lineage (NCBI taxonomy): Eukaryota > Metazoa > Chordata > Amphibia > Anura > Pyxicephalidae > Pyxicephalus > Pyxicephalus adspersus. The sequence goes on from NC_092859.1 coordinate 95,077,499, forward strand.
GGGTGTATTAGGTTCAGACTGGTAGTGGGAACAACGGTTTAAAGGCTGCATTAGTGTGTGAACATTTTTCAGTGGGTTAGCAGCTACTACTGCATCTCACCCAGGGGTATGGTTCAGATGTGTGAAGAAGTGGTAACTGCTCCCCTGTTTGAACATGGCCTTATAGTCTAGTACTTAAAAAAGCTGAACCAAGTGTATTCTACATTATATAATTCCTTACCTAAACAGGTGGTCGGGGTTACATCTGAATTCGCAGAAAATGATCTGTGGCCAGAAATTAGAATTACATTTTGGTATAAGTTTGGGCTTTGTATTTAGCATGTATGTAAAATATAATTTTACTAATATCATTGAATCCTTATATTTTCCTTTTAAGTGTAATTTTAATACAGATGAGGTTTTATAATATTGGTAAATGGTAAATATTTTTTTTTTCTTGTTCAGATGTTCGGTTGTTACTTAACAATGACAACCTACTCAGGGAAGGTGCTGCTCAGTAAGTATTTTAAGTCATTACAGTTCTTTCATTACAATCCTGTACAACAAATCTTTGTGTAGTAGAATAGGGTGGGGTTTTTAAGTTTTGCTGTTTGGTTTACATTAATAGGCTTTTTTTCTCAGAGAATTTTCAGTTCTCCTGGTTACTAGAGACTGTGTTTTTATGTTAACATGTATGCTCTTTTAACTGGCATTCGAGGGAAGAAAGAAATATTGTAAATTTGACCCATTCCTTCTTCTTTTATGTGTTTATTGGGGACTTTGTTTTATTTACTGTGTTTTGTTTCTTCTACGTCTAGTGCATTTGCACAGTACAACCTGGATCAGTTTACTCCAGTAAAAGTTGAAGGCTATGAGGATTCGGTAAGTCTGTAAATTTTTCTCTCAGCGACCACTGCTTTGTTTTCTACAGGATTTTTGCATCCCTCCGAAAATGCCAATTACTGTGCCATTTTTTTGCTCAATTGTGTAACTAATTTCAAAAAGGCATTTAGCAAAATAAATCATCTGTACACTTATTCTGAGTTAGTGACCTCGAAAATTATGAAAGGTTTTTTTTTTTACAAAACAACCAACCAATTTTTCTTTACCACAATGTCAATGGCAGAGCCCATATTTTAACATGTTGTTTCCCTAGGTTTTAATAACAGAACATGGAGACCTTGGTAATGGGAGGTTTTTGGATCCAAAGAACAAGATTTCCTTCAAATTTGATCACTTAAGAAAGGAGGCCAGTGATCCCAGGCCCTATGAGGGAGAAAATGCTATAGACTCCTGGAGGAATGTCGTGGACACGGCAGTGAGATCCTATGTAAAAGATCATTATCCCAATGGAGTTAGTACTGTAAGTAAATAAAAAGTAAATAATTCTTTACATGTTTTTGGATACAATATATTTTTCAGTCATATAGCCCTTTAAGTATCTTACCTATGCTTGTTTTTTTTATACCTATTACATGTGTTACCTAGGTATATGGCAAAACAATTGATGGGCAGCAAACAATAATTGTGTGTATAGAGAGCCATCAGTTTCAAGCTAAAAACTTCTGGTAAGTTTTATTTTTTTTTTGCCCCTCTCTTTGAGAATTTGAAGGTTAAGTCAATTTTGAATGCCCCATTGTTGTTGAAGCTGCAGTTACATCTTTGTAGACTTTGCATGCCATCTTCTTAGGGAGTATACACATTTAATTTCATATTAGAAACTGTGTAAGCACATTCTAATTCCAACCACATCTGACTTTTACACACATTTGCAATGGTTCTGTATAGTAAGTGCTGTAATATATGAATATATTAGGTTTTTTATCGCTTTTTTTTCCCTTTAATCTACTTTTGTCAGTAGTGATCTATTGACAAATATATAACCATATTTCTTTTCTATTTTCACAAATGTTATACGAAGTGTTGTACTGTAAATTAAAAATTACATATTTTAAATTTAAATCAAATTGAGGTTTTATTACAAAGCATTTTTGCAAATGGGGAGAAAGAGGTTTTTTTTTCCACTTCTGATTGGATTATGATTGGTCACTTGCTTTTAAATTATTTTTTGTGCACTAATGTTGACCACGAATAAATGGTTCTGGGTCTCAGTCAAGAGTTTGTTCAACACTTTACACTAGAACCCAGCACTATCTAGTGCCCTGAATATAAACAGATATTTTTTGTGAGATAAACAATTTATATTTAGTTTATTTAAATAATTTAAATACATGGTTCATGAACTGGCTCCTACCAGCTGCTGAAAGTGAAAGATTGTAAATAGTTCCAAAGCTTCAGTAAATGATCCCCTTTTAGTATGCAGGAATTCCTTTATTGTTCCTAATTTGTTAGATCATTAGTGCAGTATAAAACAATTGGTTGCCATTTTTGTTTTCCAGGAATGGACGTTGGAGGTCAGAATGGAAATTTACTATAACACCATCTACAACAAAGTTGGTGGGAATTCTTAAAATCCAGGTATTTAACCAGTTTACCTACCTTCATTGAAGTCTATTTTCTTCTTAATAATGTGAAAGTACTGCATAGTTCTTAATTGTATGAATTCTTAGTCAATGTTTATTCAGTGGAGTCAAATATTTATTATTTATAGTTTCGTTAATTCTTAGAAAATATACATATATTTTTTTTTACCGAATGATATATTACATACATAGCATTGTTATAAATGAGATGAATGGGGAAAAGGTAAGTACACATTGAATAAAAAAAATTTGTTAAATGATCAATGGACCAACCTTAAAATTAGGATCTTGAACTCCTCTAAGCACAAGTTATATCTTCTATTCTAGATCTATAAAGTGATAATTTATTTTTGTGAAAGAAAAATACTGGTTATTTAATACACTGTGCTTCATACATATGTAAGTTCAAATGTGGTTAGTGTTCTGGAACAATGTCATACAGCTAAGTCGATGTGAAGCTCGCACTGATTTTTGCTGCATTGAATATAAAAAATTTTAAATCTTTTAATGTCTCTTACTTCATTTAACAAAGGTAAACTTTCTATATCACCTTTGTTTTCCATAGGTCCATTATTATGAAGATGGGAATGTACAGTTAGTGAGTCATAAAGATGTTGAAGAATCGCTAACAGTGTCTGTAAGTATGATCTTAACCTTCCTGGTCAAATGGTGTCAAAATGTGTGTTTCAGTAGTGTAGTGAAAATTATTTTACATTGGCTTATTCTACATCCAGAACCACTAGGGTAGTAGATATTATTCAGGTGGCACTGAGGCCTGTAGTTTGCTGCAGCTACTGTTCCTAATGCTTTTAACCAGGATGAATGTGATTGTTGTACACTTTATATGAGGATGCCAAAATCTATTGGTGTTATCAAAGTGTAAACAGTGGTTCTTTATACATTATGGCATTTTGAGGGCAAAAAAAAAAATGAATATGTTCGAACAGATAGGTATGTCAGTTGAGTCTTGATTTATATTGAGATTGCATACCGTATTGCTGCATGGCACCACTTCTTTATTTCATGGATAGTTGATCGTCATTGATTAGTATTGCCCAAAGAAAATTGGGTCATGGTTTCATGTACGTAATATTTTCTTTTAGAATGAAATTCAGACTGCGAAAGAGTTCATTAAAATTGTGGAGGATGTGGAAAATGAATACCAGGTATGTTTCTGTTATGGCTTTATTATATTTTCTAGACCCGTTTCTTTAAGATGTGTGTTCCTGTTTATTTCAGTTCAACGCATTTCAATTCAAACACATTTACCTGTTTGCTTATAATGGCATATTAGTAAAAAGAATACTAAAGTAAAATATACAGAAAAGTAATGTATATAATCTCTAGTACAAAATTTGAACCGTACAGGATTGCAAAACATGAGTTTTCTCCGTTTTTTTTTTTTTTTTTTGCTATCTTACACCAGACATTTAGGGTTGAATCCTAGGTCCTGATATATAAATATCAAGACTTTTTAAGAAAATTAAACTGAATATGTGAAATTATATCTTTGCCTTTTGTTGACCTGCATCTGTGTTATGTAAGAACGCTAGCAAAACTAAATGGCTGCTGAACAGAATAAAACTGATCTCCATCCTTACCTTCCATTTTGCACACAGTTGTACAGGCTCCCCTCCTGTACTGAAATTGCTTAGTCTGACTTTACTGCACAATGTACATAAGAAGCTGCAGCGGATCTGATGGAGCCCACCTTTTTCTCTTAGGGGCATCCAGTATAACCTACAATTTTCCTTTCCCTTGTATTTATTGTGTATTATGGTTATTTTATTCATGAAGGTTTGGCATTACATTTGGCTATTACCATAAATGTATATTTGTTATATATAGCCTTGTTCTGCCTGTATTGTATTGAGAAGCCAAAAAAACCTAGTAATGTTGTCCCTGAGCCTAAAATGATTTGGGGTTATTGAATTTTATTTAATATTTTGGAAATGCATCCTTTGTAATGTTGATGCTGTCCTTTACATTTCCATGATTTTTACTTTTATTTCTTCTTGTCCTAGACTGCAATTAGTGAGAACTACCAGACTATGTCTGACACTACTTTCAAAGCCTTACGCCGGCAGCTTCCAGTGACACGCACGAAGATTGACTGGAACAAGATTCTTAGTTACAAAATTGGAAAAGAAATGCAGAATGCCTAAGAGGAATGTTGTATGACTGGATGATTTTTATGTCTGTACATACAAATAAACATGATTGCAAGTTTCTGAAGCTGCCACCTTTCCTCTTCCTTGGTCAGGTTGGCCTTCTGTTTTTTTTCAGTTATCTGCTCTTTAAATGTGTTACAACTCAATGTGACATTAAAATACCGATTTTGTATTTGTTTGAGTTAAATTTGGTTGTGGCAAACATTCTTATGGTTTTTTTTTTTGCAAATGAAGAATGAAAAAATGTTAGGAACTGCTCATGCAATGAAACCACTCAAGTTACTAATTACAAGCACCTATCCTTGTACATGGATAGTGTAAGTTTTTTGTGTTGTTACAGAGAGTTTAGATTGAACAGTTTTAGTGGATTGAAGAACAGGTGCCTTTTGTCTTACTACCAGCATGTCTCTTACTAGTAAGGCAATTGACCTGTATTTCAGCAAATTGCAATTTAGGATAACCTATTACTTAGCATTTGGTGCAATGGTTTGGAGCTGGGGGGGGGATAAGGGTCCAGTCTAGTTTTGGGTTCATTAGTAGTCTATTTACAGTTCATATTTTCAGATCTTAATTGGAAAAGCCATTTTGTAGCAGGAATGATGCATTACGTAAGTGGAATAGGCATCCAGAGAGGGCCAGGAAATTGGGATTACCTCCCAAACCCCCTATCTCTGGAGTAGGATCCTCTCAAAAGACTTTGAGTTAATAGTCTGCCCATTCCTCATCTTTTACAATTACCTCTTTCAAAGGTGTCTGCACTGTTATAAACATACAGGCCCTAAAGCCTGGTGGTTACCAAAGTAATTCATAATTGTCATGTACAGGAAGGCTTCCCAGTAAGTTAATGTAGAATGGAACTGGCAACTGCTAGTTTTCTTCTAGATCATAGGCCTTTAGGCTCATATTTGTCTTCTCTGAGTGCCTCTTTGAGTACTGGATCCATTGATAGCCCTGCTACTTGTTATTGGAATCCCTGGGGCTGACTGTTTAGATGTTTTTCTGATCTGGCTGTTGCTCTGTTTGGATCAAAACCTAATGAGTTGTGACTCATCTAAATCAAACATCAACTGGATTCCGGGCCTTTAAATCATGTAGATAATTGTGATCCTTTGGATTAGCATTCTGTGAACCACCTACCTCCAGGAACACCTCTCCTGGTGGGTCTGGCTTGTCTGAACCTGAATATTTGTTAGGTAGTTCCCAACTCTTAAGACTTGTCTTCGTTTTAGAGCAAAAAAAAATCTGCTTTACCCCTACCTTGAAATCTTTTATTTTCCCATCCTGCCCTGAGGAAAGCTATGTTTTGTTGAACCAAATATGTACCATACTAGAGGTACTACCTCCTCCAGGTTATCTGACTAGGATAGAATTCTGCCGTACTGGATACTTACTTGAGTATGTTCTTCCACTACTTTATGTTCCAATACCTTTATTTGTATTCTTCAATATTTATAAAAAATTCTACAAGGAGAGTTCAGAAAACCTCACAATGACCACAGGAGGTGTCCAAAAAAAAGGAATTGTGCACTGGTTAATTCTGGTAAAAGATTGTTCTTTTTGGGTCTGGGGGTTGCAGACAAATTGTCAGATGGCCCCCAAACACTAAATTCAAGTCACAGTACATTGTAAAGACAGTGAAGCATGGTGGGGCAAGCATCATGATATGGAGATGTTTCCCATACTATGATGGGCTCATTTATGCTAGGGATCATGGACCAATTTTAAAATACTTGCAGAGGTCATGATGCCTTATGCTGAAGAGGTGAAGTCCTTGAAATGAATGTTTCGAGAAGACCCCAAACATCAGTAAACAACCAACGTCTTGGTTCCAGACGTTATGGAGTGGCCAGACAAATCCTGGGCCTTAATCCAATAGAAAACTTGTGACATCAAAAATGTCTGTTGGCTGTTTCTGCGCTAAAACCAAGAATTGTGGCATGTAATCCAATCATCCTGGGCTGGAATACCTGTTCACAGGTGCCAGAAGTTGGTCGACTATACAACATGAATGTGCAGCATTTCTCAGAAACAGTGCTTATACAACTAAATATTAGATCGGTGGTTCAAAGGAAGGTAAAATCCTGACACAAATGTCAGCTTATACAGTGAATGTTTGAGTTTGTAAAGAAGAATGCAGACACATAAAGGGGTTTTAAGCTTTTCTCTATTTTTTAAATACTTCGCTATTATTCTGAACACAACTGTACCACTAAATCTTGTCCCTTGGAAGTTTTGCTGGCTTGGCTATTCATTTTTAAAGTGAATACATACATATACATACATACAACAAATACATACTACAGAAAAATAGAATGTTAGAGAAGAGTATGTTCACTTAGCTCAGTAAATAAATTAACACAGTGTTCATTCTGAATATCTAGTGATGTGCATGGAAGTTAAAAAAAATACTTGATTGTGATTGGCTGAGTCACAAGAACAAGGCCTCACCTTATATACATAGATAAGTAAATATTCCTTTTGCAAAATGAATAGTTTTACATCTGTAATAAGTCAAGCCATTGAGTCACTAACCTGAAATAATCATGCTGATAAAGAATGTTGATTTTTCTCTGTCCTTTCTGGTTTCAGGTGCATGACTCAGGAAGTATTTCAGCCAGACAAAATATATAATTGTAATACTATTGTTATAGCTAATCAGTAAGTGCAAAAAAATGATCCTTCCACAAATCAATGGCTCTGTTGTGTCCCATACATGTTGCAAATAATGTTCTCAGAAATTGTTAGGCCTACAGAAAACCTTATCTGTATGTTATAGAGATGAGATACAAAGCTTTCTGTATTTCTAACACACTTCCTACCCTGGGGTGAGAAAGCACCTTCAGAGATACAGTGCAGTGTATGTGTTAGTGTCAAGATCATTGGGTAATAATAAATGAAAATGAGCCTAAAGCTGCGTACACACTTCCAATTTTTATCGTTGGAAATGAACGACGAACGATCGATTGGTCAAAAATCGTTCGTAAAAAAAGTAACCAACGACGCCGACGAACGAGAATAGTCGCTGGAAATGAACGACCGGACCGGCGGATCGGA